>NC_135422.1:9125097-9425097 GCF_051991245.1 Festucalex cinctus | reverse complement strand
CCTAACGTGTTGGACGACCATCAGATCATTTTTGTGTCAGGAAATTAGGTCAGTTGTCATCTAACACGGTGAAAGCAGAGTCACCATGAGATCTCCCAAACTCATTATGGAGACATATGCAACATTTTCGCAAAATAAATGCATTGTATTCTTCCTACTAACGTGCCTCTGTCAAAATATCTCTGTTCAGCTTTAAAGTGCATCATAAGATGCCTTAAAAAAAGGTGAGCATTCTGCCGTTAGTCCCAATTGCAGTGTACAAAAACTACATTGTGCTTCCCTGAATGCCATGGCAGCTATTTTTTGAACGTTTCAAACTAAATATTCATGAGCTCTTCATATGAAAGGAAGTCAACCACATTCAACTGGCACTGCTTCCTTGCTTCAACAGAGAGGAGCTAATTTAGTGTTGCCAACTTAGCGATTCCGTTGCTATATTTAGCCACTTTTGTGAATGCTATTTTGTGTTAAAAAAAAAAAAAAAAAAGCGATTAGAAATTTGTATTCCCTCTAAGACGAAGACAAAATGAGCAGAATTGTTTTTACATTTTGCATGTGACAAGAAAGGAGTCTGGCGGGAGACAATCATGGAGCTGAACATTGCAAAAAACGTGATTTAAAAGTAGTGATTTGTCAACATGTTACAAATTTTTGACCTAAGGTATATGAGGTAAAGCAGGAAACATTTTGCTAAGGTCGCCTTGCATCACAGCAAAGATGTCAGATTTGTTATACATTATAATCTTATTAGACACTTTATCATAAAATTAAAGCAGTAAGTTTGTTGAGTAAATTCATTACTTATTATACTTCACACTCAGTATCTATACAGAAGAATGTTTACAATGACAGGTTTTAATGGTCTTCATATTGGCTATTACATTATTATCTTAACTCATTTGCTGCCAAAAACGTATAAATACGTTCTATTTTAAATATTACCATGCTCCCAAAGACGTACATGTTTTGTTGTTGTTTTTATGTTTTTTTTATGCTAGAGCATTGAGAAGGCTTTGATGCAGCCTCTGAACTGAAGAGAATGCTTGAAGCAATGGTAGCTTTCACAAAAACGGCCAGCAGCTGGCAGCAGAGTATAAGAGATCAACCAGGGCCATGTTGCAACAACCTCTTTTCTCCACTGTTTTAAACAGAGTTGTGAATAATGATGAAACTTAGCTATATTTTAATGCTAATTGCTGCAAAACGGAAACTGATATAAATATACTTTTTTTTTCCTGATGAAAGAAGAGACTCTAATCTAATCTAATTTTATAGCAACAGAACACAATACCCAGTCAAAATCCAGTAAAACAGTGAAGGGGGTTGCTTCAGTGAAAATGGATGGGAGTGAATGAGTTAAGCTTAGTTCATGTTTGATCAGCCATCGGTTAGCTAAACTGTGAAGTTAACATAGTTTACTTGTCTTGGTAGGTTTTATAGTGACGCACAAAGTTAGATGTTGTGTCTCTTATTTTCAATTTGCAAAAACCTTACATGCTGCCGTCTCCCCCACCCCCCGATTTCTTAAAAAACAAAATGTTCAAATCAAAATGTAATCATCTTCGCCTCTAAAATCCAGATGTGGCTTCTGCACTCCACATCATAGCTTACTGGTGGGTCGCCAGGTTGGAGCACACTACAAACAAACAAAAGAAATTACTTTCCTTTTGAAAACAACACAATTTGCTCGCAGTCGTGAAAATTCAGGTTTTCTAATATTAACAGGCAAGAATGTAGTCAAGTCTAAGTCAAATTGAGTCTTTTAAATACCAAGTCAAGGTCAAATTAATTGGATTTGTTTTTGTGTGTGTGTAAGTTTTAGCCAAGCAAGTCGTAAAATTGGCATGTGACTCGGGTCCCCAACTGCAGTGAAAAACATGATTTGGAAAAAGTGAACAGCTTGATAATGATAACATACACACACACACACACAAAAAAGCGAGGCTACAAGTGGCAGTGCCTGTTTCTACACCGATATTGGCTTGTTAGAACAGCCGTTGACGTGACATGGTGGATTATCAGCATGTATTCAGAGCACTCTGCAGATTTGCTCCCAACATTTGATGGAAACCCAGATTAATTGTTATAAATGTCCTTGCAGGAAGTGACACCGCGAGGCATCAAATTATGCACACCAGCGGCGCCACAACACAGAGGGAATCGTCCTTTTACATTTCCATTTTTATTGTTGGACAGTGCAGGTCATTTGCTGCACAAAGCGGCATCCGGCCTTGTTTGTTGTCAGCGGTTTGACAATTCAAACATTCCCGCGGGCAACAAAGGCTGTGAATATAATGGAATGTTTATGTTTATATTGTGGTCGTAACTTACATGTATTTGGATGTGAGCTTTTTTTTTTTTCTTTTTTTCTTTTTTTAATATATATATATTTCTGGTCAGTCCAATACACGAAAGTCGTCAGCCGTAAACATTTCTTGACAATAACATGTTTAAACATGACATTCTGATTAATATTACATTTGTGGAATATAAGTTTTGAAACAAAATCCAGCCGTTTTCATCCATCTCGGGGCGGCCATTTTACCACTTGCTGTCGACTGAAGATGACATCACAGTTCTCACAACCAATCACAGCTCATCTGTTTTCTGATGCTGAGCTGTGATTGGTTGTTAAATGAGACCTGAGCAACTATGATGTCATCTTCGGTCGACGGCAAGTTGCAAAATGGCCGCCTTATGATATTGATAGAAACTGCTGGATTTTGCTGCTTAACGCAATATTGACCAGAATTCCGTATTTAGACGAGTGGGGCTACATAGAAAATATTTTTGTCAAGAATTTGTTTTGGGGTTGACTTCCTCTTTAATACAGGTTTATGGTTTGCTGGAGCAAATGCATCATACATAGATTACTTACAAAATGTTGGGCATATGGGGTGTGTAATTTCAGGATTTCCCATTTAGATAGCTTTTCCTGTTGAATTGATAAAAACACAAGCAAGTTCCTGTCCTTCGTGAAGTACTGAGATTCAATATAAAACGTTTATTTCCAAATATTTACAAAAAAAAAACAAAAAAAATCCATAAAGGCAGAATATGATTCAACTCTTGTATTGGATGTTATTAGATTCTCCAGGAACTAAATGGGCCTGTAAGTGTATCTCCCTCGCAAAGAAGCTACTATTAGGCTTAGTGCGAGCTGATGAAGAACAATAAATATTCAAGGCGTGAAAGTGTCTTAAAATGAGAAATGTTCAGTCTGGCCTCTGTGTGAGTCATTTCTTCTCCTTCTACTTGGGAGACAAAGACTGAAAGCCGGCGTCCTTTCGTCTGGCAGAGGTGAAGTGAGGCAAAGGAGAAAAGGACGGACGATTCGTCCTAGTGCTTCATTGTCTTGTAAAATATCCCGCAGGTTACTCGCGTCGGATGGCGCTATCTGGCTCATACGTTGCATGGTTGGAATAATAGTGTGGATGGTGGGGTGAGGGGTGGGAATTGCAAGCAGAGATAGACAGATACGTTTTTTTGTTTTTTGTTTTTTTTCAAGTGATGATACCGATTTTGATTATTTGTAGTCAAGGAGGCCGATAACCGATATTTGGAACCGATATTCATTTTCAGTTTAAAAAAAAAAAGTGTGGGGAGGTGTAAAAATGATTTAAAATACAAATGCCAATCTTGACTTGATGTTGTAATGTCTTAAAGCATGTTTATTGAACAATTTTTCAGACTTTTCTAAATGTAGAAGTGTTTTTGTTGTTGCCGTTTTTAATCTTATGCAATAGTCATTCTTTTAAATTTCTAACAAAATGTTCAGGGAGCTCCCAAGACTATCAGCATGTCTTAAAAAGTTAAAAATGGAAACTTAAACAAGGAAATACCATAGCGCTCTATAGTTTCTACAGTAAATATTTTTGTACCAAAATGTAATAATAACTGAAATAGTTCCCTGAGATTAAAATGGTTTTAGATTTACCTTTTATCGACCATCAGATTTTTAAAACAAGGCCGATACCAATATTCGTCTGCTAGTACATCGCTCGGGTCAGCTGCAGCTGATTCCATGATTGCATGGAATCCACCTCCAACAGACCAAAAACGATATTTGGTCTCTTGGAGAAAAGCATACAGTGGGAGGGGCCTAGCTCAGATTGTAGCGTGGCAGTCTCCTAAGCTGAAGGTTGTGGGTTCGAACCTTAACCCTTGAGTGAGTTTTATTTTTATTTTTTTCAATTTTTTATTTTACTCTACCAAGTGTAAATCTTAGTTTACTCTTACAAAATTTACTGTAATAGTGTCAAATTGTAATTAGATAAACTGGCGTTCATATTAGGGATGAGCGAGTACCGATACCAGGTATCGATATCGGGCCGATACCAAACTTTTTTCAAGTACTTGAGTACTCGTGACGCAGACGAGTACAAGCGACCAATGGCAGAGGGGGAAGACGTTAAGTGAGTCCTCCTCGCCTGCAACTGGCACTAGCTTGCAGCAGTTTTTCACCAAAACTTCACCGGTTTGGAAATACTGTACTTCAAAATTGTGAATCTTAAACTAAAAGAGCATTTTTGTGTTTTATTTTGAGCGCTAAGACTATTGAAGAGTGACTGTGCTGTGTTTTTTGTTTTTGTCAAAATTAAAGGAAATATATTTGTTTAAAAATATCTTTTAGTGATTTTTTTTTTATTTGTCAAAATGTACTACTGGTATCAGTAGTTGGTATCGGTATAGGTGAGTGCTGAGGGTCTGAATATCGGTATCGGTCTGGAAAAAAAAGTGGTATCGAACATCCCTAGTTCATATCCATAGTTCATATATGAAATTTTATGACTTGGTGGATTTTAAAATAGCACAAATAATGTATAAAGTTTATAACAATTTACTCTGCCACAGTACTCAGAAGTTATTTGAAATTAGACACAGTCCTTATGATATAAGGGGTACAAGTGTGTACAAAAAACCCAAAACAAGAACAAATATTAAGCAAAGGTGTGTATCTGTAAAAGGTGTTGATCTGTGGAATCATCTGGAAATTGCTCTGAAAAATTGTGACTCAATGCTGGAGTTTAAAAAAATGTTTAAAAGTAAAGTTCTAAAAAATTATTTATGTCAGACCAGTATATGAAAAATGTACATGTGAGTATGTGTAAGTGATCTGGATAGGTATTATGGTATATGTTTAGTAAATTTATGTATATATGTTTTTGGTAAATGTGAATATGTTAAATGCACTTGTGTATATATATATATATATATATATATATATATATATATATATATATATATATATATATATATATATATATATATATATATATATATATTTATAACTTGGGTTATATATATCTTTTATTATTATTTTTTAATAATTAGTAAATTAAAATTGTATTAATAATGAAATAAGTTTAAATATATTTAGTAAAAGGGGTAGGACTAGATAAGTTTTTAACTTCTTCCTACTCCCTTTTGAACATGTAAGTTATGATTAATTGAATGATTATGTTATTGGGATTTTCTTCTATTTTGATTGTTGTTGTTTTTTGTTTTATCTCTGCTGTTCATCTGTTTATATGTTCAAAAAATAATAAAAGGAAAAAAAAAAGGAAAGGATATTAATTCATGGTTCATTTGCCTTTATTTTAGCACAAGACTAACCTACAAGTCAAAAACGTTCATGTATAATAAATAAATAATCTGATATTCTTTACAGATTAATTTATTGCTCATTTGTTAAAATAAATACATAGGAAAAGAAACTTGAAAAAATAATCGTATATTTATCACAATCGCAAAATTGTGTGTGCGTGTTCGCAATTAGATTATTTTTCAAAACCATTCAGCCCTAATTAGAAAGGCACATCAAACACACACTGATGCACCTTACAAATCACACTCTCACACTAGTCCTCCAAACACACCAGAGGAAACCGGCGCCCCTCATCCCGGCCTCTGTCACAATCGCTTCTTGTCGCCAGGCTGTGTGTGCGTGCGTGTGCGCGCGTGCGCGAGACTCCCTCGAGTGCGTTGCCGGGCAACCGCAGCTGCATTAATATGCGGTTGGGGGGAGGGGGGGGAGAAAGCGAGGGAAAGAGAGAGTAGGGGGATGCCTCTCGTCTGAAAGCAGCGCGAGGTGACGGGTGCCCTTCGCATCACTCCTGACGAAAGGTGCTTCAAAAACAACCTTCAAAGTTTGATTCAAAAACTCTTTGACGAGGCAACGGACGTGAAGTGAAATATTTTCCCCGCTTGTTTTGTTTTGTTTGTTTGTTTGTTTGCAGAACTGAGACGAAAGAGGAGGACGGAGGCGCTCACGTGCGATCTTCTCGCTCCCACCACCCACATCAGCCCATCATCCGTTCTTCAACTTGACATCATCCTTCCACTCAGACAAGACCAAGCACAACCGTATGCGCTTGCAAGCTCCAGCAAGTTGAGAGATGAACAGACAAGTGGAGCGCTCGGACGACAAGTGAGCCCCCTCCTGAAGGATGAGAGGGGTCCGCCGTCACTTTACTTGTCTGCGCACTCCCGGGAAGTGTCCACCTGCAGTATGTCCATGTTATTCCTGATACTTTGCAAGGTAGGTCTGCATATTTAACGGGCCATAATTTGGGGATACATTTATGTATGACCTGAGGTTATGTATACTTTATTAAAAGGGGGGGCTTTCCAGGCTCAGTTGTTTTTGTGTGAATCATTCATAGTGGCCAAAAAAAAAAAAAAAAGACGCTCCGGGTGATGGCCGTCATGTCATGCGTGCTCTTAGCAGGTGAAAGTGACTCTTACGTAACGGCAACGATGACTTTAATTGACGTCTGACCCTTGGCAACATGCTCACTTCTTTTGAGCGGATTTATTAGGCCGTGCATTTTTTTTTTTTTATGCAGACTTAGAAGGTTTTCTTTCAAATACGTTGCTGACGGGACAAATCTTTAGGTACGCCTCAGAGTTTTGATACTTGTCAGACATTACAACAGAGTCAGAGGTGTTTCTAATATTCTGGTTGCATGTATCTTTAAGTGTTTTGCTACCCGAAAAGTAAACAAAACTTTTTTTTTTGACAACTCTTAGCTTTGGAAATAGGCTAGTAGACAATATTGGTAAATTAAATGTGTTTTCATATGAACAAACAACCAGTAGAGAGAACATGCAAAGTCCACACAAGAAGTCCATGGCCGAGATTTGAACCCTGATCCTCAGATGTGCTAACCACTACTCAAGACTTCATCATGTGCACAAGAATGTGAACTTTGGGTGATTCATCATTGCATTCTCTTTGATTGCTTCCTCTCCGGAAAAAAACGTAATAATAATAATACAGATGTGGTAACTGCTAAGCCAATTTAAATTCTGTTGCTGACCAAATCAGCAGCACCAGAGCACAGAATCAATTGGAAAACTAGAGTTCTAGTCGAGTAGACCGACACGTGATAAGCGCCAGAATTTTCATGTCATGCTTTGTTGAGCTCGACTTTTTTGTTCCCTCCAGTTTGCCTCGATCATTAAACTCAGCATTCGTGTTTTTTGGAATGTGGGAGGAAGCTGGAGTAACCGACGACCGAAGTCAAGAAACAAACTTCAAAACTCTTAGGCAGACTGCCCACCAGTGATATTGATGATGATGATAATAATAATCATCATCATCATCATCATCATCATAATATTAATAATCATAATAATAATTAAAAATGAAAAAAAAACACCTCAGTAATGAGAAAATTCAGTAAGAATTGTGCGTCAAAATTTCAGATTGTCTGGCCTTGGTGGAGGTCCAGTTACTCTATTAGCATCCGACAGGGGTCACCAAAATGGTACCTACGTAACCCCCAAGGACCACATGAGTAGCTCACGGACCTGTTCTAAAAAAATAGCCCACTGGTAATAGGACATTGCGATTTCCTTGACAGAGATTTAAACAAATAACGTCTTACCTGCATATTGGTATGTGTTTCCTAATTTAAAAGTGATCAGTGTTATCACGTAAATGAATATTAATTTCTAAAAGTAAAGTATCGAAATAAAGATAATTTGTTGAAAAACTCACTTATTTGCAGTTTTTGTGCTCATTCTGAAACACGCCGCATGTGCATGTTCACATGCATTTCCAGTGGATATTTACCAAAATCAAATCTTTTAAAGTTTGACATGAAATTAAAGTATTTGGAGATCATAGTTTGGGGTATATTTACAGTTTAAACTATGACGGGCAATTATTCACAGTTTTTTGTAAACAGAACATAGTCAATCCAACAAAGACTGGGGAAAAAAATGGCAAGTTCATTCCAGCTGACAGTACGAGACGCTTTCTAATCACCAAGTGTGTCGCGGTGGGCGTGCACCTGCATGCGCATTCCGCGACGCCAAAAGCGATCGTGCCTTGTCGGAGCGCGTTAGCATCTGGCTTCCTTGTTTGACATGCTCACGATTATTCACGAGGCAAACGGTTTCACTCCCCACTGATCTGTAGATGTTAGCTTCTATTAGGCGCAAGCCAGCAGGAGTGTTGGGATTTGTTGTCTGAGGTCTGCCATCACTTCTTCTGACTGCTCTTTTTTTTTTCGTTATGTTTTTTGTTTTAAACGCCTGCGGGGTTTTTGCTGCACAGGTGCGAGCCCGGTCTCGGAAGGATAATAACTCAGCGAAAAAAAAAAAAAAAGGTTGGACTGCTGAGCGGCCTTGACAACGACGGCCCGGATTAATCAGGCATGAAAGTGTTCAAATGAGCTGTTGAGTGACAGGAGCAATCAATAGCGAGAGATAACAGAATCCTCTGTACTTCTTCCGGATGGGGCAAAGTCAAATAACGAATCAATTGGAGCGATCGCCAGAGGAGGAAAATGATCTTCCCTCTGCCTATGAGTTTTTCTTGTCAGGCCAATTTCAAGTTCATACTAAATGTATCAGGGAAAATATGCAGATACGGGGTGTGCTGCAAAACTGACATCTTTACATTGCCTAATGACATAGCCCAGCGTTTACCGACCTTCACTGAGCCAAGGCAAATACTGTCATGCTAATAATAGAACTGCCTAACTCATTTCTTGTCTCTTTGACATTAGCTATTAGCATTAGATTATTAACGTGACAATATTTTACATTATAAAAATCTTGTGGCAAGCCATCCCAACCTGTAAAATTATAACAATGGACTTTTTGGAATTTTGAAAATTTTTATTTTTTATAAGCTAAAACATTTTGGCAATGGCAATGGGTGGATATTTTGGGAGATGGGTTACTCCCCTTTAGTGAGTAAATTGCATGCCCAGCCAGGTTAAGTCTGTGATTGACTGCTAGTCTAGGACTTTTCATTCCTGGCCCCTGATCAAGTTCTTTGTTGTTTTGGCAGTTGCCGTTTTTCATGCTGTTGACCTAGTGGTTAATAGGGATGTCACAATAAGGGCAATATCATGATATCACGATATTAAAACTGCCACAATATCGTCGTCGTCATGTTCACAATATTTAAAAGGAACACATTTGTTAAAAAAAAAAAAAAAAAAAGTCAGGTTGATTTCCATTTGTGCACTTCTAGCACCCTCTAGTGGCTAGTTTATTAGTGCAATTTAATTTTCATTAGGGATGTTTTGGCCTTCTATGTTTAAAATCTACGCTAATTGTCAGACGAAAGGGAACCTAATTTGCTTGTGAAGCGATCAATGTGTGCTTGCTTTAGCAAGTAAGTGCCTCATTATTGTTATTAGAGATTGTAGGTGGTTTATATGCATTGCTGTTATGTACAAAAGCACAATGTTTTTTTGTTTTTTTTTACGAAAAAAGTATGACCTCTCTTTTTTAGATATCGCCACAATATCGCCCCCACAATATCGTGATAATTATCGTATCGTGACCTTCATATCGTGATAATATCGTATCGTGATGTTTGGATATCGTTACATCCCTAGTGGTGAGCCTGTCCGCCTCACAGTTCTGAGATCCAGGTTCCAATACTCATTTCGCCATTTTTGTTATGTATTTGACTTGGTGATAAATCAATGTACTGTTTTTTTTGTTTTGTTTTTTTAGCTACACGTTTCGCAAACTATCTTGAGTAGCAACGACTAGCTTGTCTGTTTTAATTTGGCGTACACTGTATGGACACTTTGGAGGAAAACATGCTCGATTATGTCATCTCCATCATCACGAACAATCTTGCCTCGCCTCCAACTCTCTCCTCTTTCATCTCCTCCACTTCTTGAGAGTTGGCAGACATCTTGTAACGTTCACAAAGATCTCCTCTAAGGTAGTGGCGATGCCCTCTTTATGGTGCTCCCCAGGAGGAGCAATCAAGGCCCGTTGTTCAAGATCAGAGAATGAACAACAAAGCTCCCACAGGAGAAATTATGGATCACGAGAGCAACATCTTCCTGCGGTCAACAGGTCTGATGTTTCCCCCTCAATGAGCCTCTTACTGTGAACAAGGTTGTCGAGAGCTCATTCTGATTCTGAGACATGATGCACACAAGACAGGAAGACGACTTGCAGGCACGCACAAGAAGTTGGAGACCTCAGTGCAGCGAGCGTCAACGAATTAACTGCGCTTATTTTGCATTTTCTTTGCCAAGGAACTATATTGAAATCAGCTGAGGAGCTTCATTTGGACAAAAGTAGTGCTTTGTCGCCATCTTGCGGCATCTCTGTACAGTCCCAAGTAACTACTCTGTGGTGCATGCTGCACGCCGATACTGCATTAAATAGTGGTATCGGTGAGTACTCACAAGTAACATGCCGATACCATTAATTCCAACGCTAATATAGGATTTTGGATGCGACATCTTAATGTCTTGCTCGTGCACGACATTCACTGATATGTGACATGTTCACTGCATGCCGATCTAAGATATCCTATTGGCCCTTGAATGCTCTGAACCAATGGCAGGACAGCTTTTTCATGTTGAGGAAAAAAAAACAACCGATGTATCGGTATGGTATCGGCATCGGCCGATACTGCAAAGATGGGTACCGGGATCGGTATCGGGGGCCAAAAAACAGTATCGGAACAACACTACTGCCAACCCATCACCAAAGTTAAGCATATATACTTTAGTATAATAGTATATGGTTATACGGTTATACGGAGATAATTATCACTAAAAGCAAAAAAAAAAAAAAAACGGTTTTGGCACCTATTTTCCGTGTCGACAAAAAGCTAACACACATAAAAAAATAAAATAAAATAAATAAGTTACTCATTCATGCTTGCGTGCTCATGGCCACAAAGTTTTGTAATTGGTCATGCAATCATACTCCAGCCTTTCCACTTCCTGTCAGGAAGTCTATTTTTGGTCCACTATAAGCCTACAAGCTTTTGCTGTCGCTAGTCGCCGTGTGCAACCCACTGACCTGCAAAGAGACAACACGTTTCTCCTGAGAGGTTTCGGATGCCAACTTGCACAAGCTGCTGCGCCTCTGGGATCTACAACAACAGCAGCAGCAACAAAAAGAGAACATACTACGGTTACTTTTTATACACACCTCACCGCAGGCTGCATAAAACAATACACTAGTTGAAACTCAGGAGTGCGCCATCATTTTTAATGGCTGCAATCAACAGCTACATGAAGACGGTTTCAGGCAGAAATCCTCGCTAAAGGGCATCTTTCCCCACAGCTTATTTTCAACTGTCCAACGACAGACAATGAATGTTTCATCGTTGTGAACGCTGCACTCTTTTTGCGCGCTTTGAACAGAGCAGATGGCTGATATTCTATTAAAGAAAAACGCCTCCACCTAATTTATTTTTGATGGGAAAATATTTCTTGCAGTCGTGAATAAAATATGGCGGCACGCAGGCGGCTACGCAACACGGTGTAACATGCGAGAGGCAAGATGACAGTGAAATTATTATTTATTTATTTATTACTATTTACAGATTGGGAGCCATTGTGTTTTTTTATCCATCCATCCATTCATCCATCCATCTACTTAATTAAATTGACAACTTTGGACAGACTTGCTTTTTGTTAGAACTGTGATGATGTCCTGTCTGAAGAAAAAAAAAAAAAAAAAACACGCAGCTCAAAATTTGGCATGTTTTTTTTTTAATCCCAAAAAATTAATGTTTAATGCTAAGAAATGTTAAAGCAAAAAACAACAAAAAAATCAAATCAAAACATGAATACATTAAAATATAAAATAAAATACAAAATATAAATGTGTTGTTTTATAATATTTAAAAAAAAAAAAACAATGGAAGTACAATACTTTTTTTGATGAGACTATAAAATAGAAAATAATGCATCACCAAATTTTGTGTTTTTTTTTTTTTTTCTTTTAATAGAAAAACATTGTGGGGCTATGAAAAAAATGTAGAGAGAAAAAATATGTTTTTCTTTGTTTTGTTTGGACTTTTGGGGTGAAACTACATCATGCTTACATGAATTTCTGTCACTTCAGACTGGTGTGAAACGCAAACTCCAGATGCTTCCAGGGAAAATGGTCAACTCTGTCTACAGTGATGAGGAAAGGGGAAGCCAAGACAAAGAAAGCAAGGAGGAGACCATCTTGGCCATGTTGGGCATCATCGGGACCGTTCTTAACTTGCTGGTCATCATCTTTGTCTACATCTACACCACGCTGTAGAGACGTTCTACATCAAGAACAGCCATGACGACCGACGTGCAGATATTTGTTGGAGGGCGGAGGCGGAGCAAAGACAGGAACGGGATTAAACGGGATCGAAGGCCACGCGGTGGACGTGCAACTATCCGCAATATTGGGTTGCACGTACAGAATGCATTTTGACTTTAAAGGCTTTGAAGTGCAGCGCCGCTCCTCAGATGGATCACAAAAGACTGCAATGACTTTTGAGGAGAGAGAAAAAAAAAACATTTTATAATACTATATATTCTTATCTTAAACGTGTGTTTCAGATTTTCTTCTGCGGAATGAACAATGTGAAATGAACAGAGACTTTTTCTAGATGAATTTCTTAACAAAACACAAAAATAATTTTGAACAGACTTGGAAAAGAGAGCTGTTGAATTGAAATTTATTTGGAGTTTCCTTGCCATATTCTTCAGGAAATCAGGCTGGTGTGTGTGCGTGTGTTTCCTGGGTAAAATTGGTGTGAGTTTTAAGTGCTGAAATAATCAGAAGGCCATTCCTTCTTCTCCTTCTTCAGATACTAAACTACGTGAAGTCAAGTAGTCAAGTTTGCATCAAATTCAAGACATGATTCATCAATAACTGACTGAATTTTTTTGCCCAATATTAACCAAAATGGCCTGAAGTTTTTAAGCCATCAAAACTTGAGCTGGCTTGTGCATCTACACATTATATGAATTCCAGGGAGGAATTTATTATCAGGTTACTACCATCCACTCAAACGTCATATACAATACCGGCATACTATGTACAACTCCCACTTTTAATGCTCATTTATTGGGTGAATTTTTCAGAAATTTCTTACATTGTGAAATCCAAATGTTATACTGGCCATGACCTGGGGCGACATCCAAAATAACTTTCCCACTCGTGTTGATTTCATTAAAGAAGGTCACATAAAAGTTTGGTGGAATTTAAACAGATGTGATCTGAGCCATTTCTACATTTATATACAGTCTAGCCATTTAAAAAAAAAAAATTGCTGGGTGACTTTCAAGTTGTTCTAATTTTTAAATATTTTATAAAAGTGAATTAAATCATTCCAGGGTTAATATTAAAACCAGTACAGGTAATGGTTTAATTAAAGTCTTAACATTCCTACTGTCATACTAGTAAAAAAAGTGATGTTCAAACTGAAAAATCATCATTTTGTGAATCAAGTAAGAAATCCAATTCTTGTTATAAGTACACAGTGTGAAAACAAAATCAAAGAACATTCACTTCCATATGTAGATACATTTCAGCCGAAATTAAACCATATTTGTAAAATTCGTTATGTCTGTTTGAATATGATGTTGAAATAGTGAGAAATGCATTTTACATTTTTTGACCCGAATCCTCATTTCGTGTGTCTCAAAATGTAGAACAGCTCCCTCTATTGGTATAAGAAAAAAAGCACTGCCTAATTACAATTCAGCTGTATTTTAACTTTTCGGTTAAGTACGATTGCATTCAATCTTCAAAAACTGTTTTTAAACATGCATTTAGGGCAAGCCTTTATTTACCTCTACATTTATTTGCCATACATTTCACTGAATAATTTTTGTTGTTTTTATTGCTCGCCGCGAATAAAATGAGACGGCAGTGAAAAGGCGAGTGGCATAACAGGACAGGCAGTTATTGATCGTGAAATTTTAAAAACATTTTTTAAACTGTCAAAACATTAGCTGCGACAGTCACGTTGCAGATGAGAAACTTTGTTGAAATGAATACAGAGTAAAAAAAATAAAAAATGGCCCCCAAGGAGGACATTTTGTTAACATTGTGTAAATGTGGCCTGACAGTTAAGCCACTGAGACAAAGTCTGACAAATATTTGCCCACATCATACATAATGACATTTTGAACGTCATTTTTCCAGAAAATGTGCGGTTGAACTCCTAATTGTATTCACTTTGTGGGTGTTGGACTTTGGCAGTTCTGCTGTATTTTGCAGGTGTACCTAATGTATAGTCCAGGAAACCTGGTGACGTTTACCTCCAGTTGGTCATCAAAACTACATCATGGGAAAAACCTCATGACTTCAAAAAGTGCCTGAGACCTCTTTGTGTCTCACGATCACCTTCTCTTGGAAAGGAGGCAAAATTAGACCAAATGGGAGCTTTCTAATCAAAGAGCGAGAAGATACCTGCGGGAAAAGCTGCATCCTCATTTGACCACCACAGGACTGCACTCTTATAATGCAGATCAATCATGTATTTCTGTTGAAAAAGGAAGGCCTATTAAGCACACAGACGCAGAGATAATTGTGAATGTATTACTAATTATCGGCAGTGTTGATTATCTCTCCGGTTTAGCTGTCTTTCAGAAATGTATTTAGTTACACTATTCTGCTCTTTAAGTGTATGAAATGAATCCGAATGGCACTCCTTCACTTGTGAGCTGCAAATGTAAGTTGTTTTTTTTTCATACTGCAATCTTTTTGTAAAAGGAATAAAGTGATGTTGGTGGAAATGGCTGCTCATTTGTTCTGGTTATGATTATTCATCCAACGTTTCGCAGTTTGGCCAAAATATTTCATGTGATGTCACTTGTTCCGAAATTGCTTTTACGTTCTACTAATAACAGTGGTTAAATAATGGGGTAAAAATGACAAATGACTTTTATATTACACATTTGACATTGAATTTAAACTGTTTAAAGCGCTATGTGGGCTGAAATGATTTATCAAATCAAACTCGGATTGGATCACACAAAAGAAATTAAAGCAAAATCTTTGACTTGAATCTTCACAGTCAGTTTTACACAGAGATTCATGTTACTGTAAAGCAGTACTTCTCAAATAGTGGGACGTGAGGCTTCATCAAGGGGGCCCATTTGACTTCGGGAAACATGCTTTATTTTTTTATTTTATTTTTTATTTTATTATTTTTTTTTTTCTGTCCTAGAATAAAGTGCAATTGCACCTCCACTACATTAGGGGGCAGTGGCGCTCATTATTGGCAGTGTGCGCAGGGAGCATTCGCTCTGTGGTGTTGGGGTTTTGTTTGCACTGAGCATGCACACTTTGCCACAGCAAAAATAAATAAATCAGTACAAATGATTTTATATTTTTGTTTTGCAGGTTAAAGTTGTTGTTTTTTTAAATATTGTGCTCCTGAGTTAATGTTGGTGATCAGTTTGAATGCATTATTATTTATTGATTTTATGTAATTTTATTTTTCCGTATCATATGGTTTGACATGGTCAGTCAAAAAATGTTTATAGTTTAATTAAGGATTTAATTTTATTTTTGAATTTCAGATGCACTTTACATACAGTTAATAAAGCTTTTCTTTTTTTTAAGTTCTTCCATTTTTATTTTTTTTTATTCTCTTATACGTTAATACGTTAATATGTTTCGGAGTTAAATATTTCATTTGGCTAATTGATTTAAATGAAATAAAAGGTGCAATTGTAATTTGTGTTTGACCCCAAACATCAGCAATTACTTCTATTAAACCACCTTGCATTTGACTAATAACAGGCAGGGCTGGACTGGCACAAAAAAAAAAAAAAAATAAATAAAAAATAAATAAACGGCCCTGCATTTTGACTTCAGCCCACCAGCCAGTCTTGCCTAACATGTATTTCTACCACTGATGTTTATTGATGATGTTTCAGTTTGCTATCTATATTCGAAATGGATTAATTGACTGACCCTTCTAAATTGTAGGTCTCTTGTTGTAAATAGTGGAAAATAATCATGAAAAAACACTGCATCGGCCCCAAAAGATGTCGGCCCACCGGGCATCTGCCCTGTATGCCAGATGGCCAGTCCAGACCCGATAACAGGTTAAAATGAATATTGCGTGTTACAGTTAAAGGTTTGATTATCTTCTATGGGTTTCATATTGTACAAATTCAAACTATTGTACCAGTGGTGTTCTCAAAAAGTCTGACAAGAATGTGAGATGAGAAGATGGAGGAGGAAACCAGAACTGAAAGAGTTACATCCAGGAAGGCGTAGTTCTCTGCTGAGCTGCAAATCCTTCTGCAGGATAGAGAACAAGAGTGCGACACAGCACTGAAACGCAAACCAAATCTGTCGGAATACATTCACTTTCTTCCCTTTTCCTGTTTTTGTACTTCTTCCTTGAAGGTCACGTACTGTGTCAGAATCATTCCCCAATTCTCTCTGCTAACACCTGAATTAATCCCTTTTTTTTTTGGTGGAGGAATTTAAAGTCTTCTTTTAAACAGCGCAAATGAGCATCAAAAGGGTATTTGAGGCAGCCCAGCTGCTTACATTCACGCATGCCCTTCAGCTGGCTTCAAACTCTGTTTCACCTGGACCCAGCAGGCGCACACTTCAGAATCACTGTGAGCAACAACGGGCAGAATCCTAATGTGGATTATACACTTTTAGAGAGTCAGTTAGCAGTGTGTTAAATCAAGGAAATTGTGACAATCTTAGAACTGGGAATCTGCATATGCCATAAATGTGTGCGTTTTTTTTTATGGAAACGGGTAACAGTGGACAAGAGGGATCTTAAAACAGTCCAAATAACTGCGTAACCACCACATTTACATTGGTTCCCGCAGAAAAAATGTGCCTAAAAAAATATTATTAAATGATCTGATAAGTGGAATAAAACCTGCGCAGGCGATGAACCCATCCGCCGCACGGGCCACACCAAATCAACCAGACATGCTAACAACTAGCAGCGTCCAGCGTTCTCTTTTTTTTTTTTTTTAATTCAAGCTAAGTTCCAGCTGCAATGGCAAAAACACACTAAAAATAAATGTTGTTTACAGTGGGGCGTTCACATTTGTAGCCTTTCAAAAAGTCAACCTTAAACATTTCTTGACAATAATATGTTATCTGTGACCTCACTATTCTAAACATGACATTTTGATTAATATTACATTTGTGGAATACAAGTTATGAAGCAAAAGCTAGCCATTTTTATCCATCTCAGGGGGCGGCCATTTTGCCACTTGCCGTCCACTGAAGATGACATCACAGTTGCTCAGGCAACGACCAATCACAGCTCACCTGTTTTCTGAAGCTGAGCTGTGATTGGTTGTTATCTGAGACCTGAGCAACTGTGATGTCATTTTCACAAGTGGCAAGTGGCAAAATGGCCGCTTTCTTATACTGAAAAAAAAAAACTGCACGATTTTGCTGATTCACTCATATACCACAAACACAATATTTACCAGAATATCGTATTTAGACTGCATAAAACATTACTGTCGAGAAATTTTTGGGGTGTTAACTTCCTCTTTAAGATTAACAACCCGATCAACATTTTTTTACAAGCACAGTCCTTCAAGGAGGATCACACCGGATGTGGAATTAAACTTGACTGCGAAAAAGGGTCAAACGAACACGTTGCTGTAATTAAATCCGAGCGGTGTGCTTCAAGAGTGAATTCCATTAAAAGCATTTTTCTTTCTTTTCCAATGCGACCTTAAGGTAGCAAGCGCGCATAAAGCATGCATCGAAAAATGTGATGCAATTTCATCGCTGCGGGTTTGCAGTGGGGCGAGGAGCCCGTATGTGGAGCCTTCGATCTGATGTCCACATGCACTTCTCAGATGGATTACACACTTTTTTTTTTCCATTCCTGAGATCTAATAGCACCTGTTTATTACATGTTACATGATTTTCAGCCACCTGCAGCTCACTGCCTTGAACTAGACGAGCTTGTTTGAATCGTTATCAACATTAGTTGCTTTTGGTGCCTCCAACAAGTTTAAGAACCACTGTTTTAGATCATTTGTCATCAACTGTTTTAGTAGATGGAACGTCAGGGGGCTAAACCCAGAAAAAAAAATTGCCGCAAAAATTAAAATGACTGAAAATCACCCCCTCGGAAAAGCACCTTATTGTTTGGAATTCCCCAACATGGAATTGTTACAAAACTCTGCTCTCAGAAGCAGGTGGCGGAAACAACAAAAAGCAGCAACGGTTGTCCACCCATCCCTCGCCATCCTCGTTTTTTTGTCGTGAAGATAAAAGTAAGTGCTGCTGTCAAAATAAGTGAGGAGAGGCTGACAGGCTTCTGAGGAATAACAACCGGAGGCGAAGATGTAAAAGATTAATGAGCGGACGCCGTCAAGAACAAATCACTCACATAAAAGCTCCGTCAACACTGGCAGCGTGACTGCCCACCCCCACCAACACGGCATCAAAACACCCGTTCCTCTCTCAACCTGTCATCTTTTCTGTGGTTGCAGCACGACGTCAACGTGACGATGGCGCTTCATCAAATGTGAATATATTGCACACGTATGATTTCCAACCATACATTAGTGTCAATTAAAATAAATTCGCACAATCAGCTGTGAAAGTGAAACTACAGGTGTTGTGCTTTGTGCTTCCGTTTCCATTTTTCACGCAGGTCTTTTGTCAAATGTAGTTTTTTCCAACCTTCTACTGAAAGTGAGTGCTGAGAAGAAGCAGTAGTGAGGTTAAATATAAAAACTTAAAAATTACTTTCCAAATTAAATTTTGTGCAGGCAGTAACTGGTTCAATGATTTTTTCCCCCCATAAATTCAGAAGAAAACAGAATTATAAAGGCCGAAATTTTTTATTCCAATTTTGTTTATTTAACATTTTTTCAAAATAAAGGCCAAAATTTTTTGTACCTTAGTGTTTTCTTTACTGTTAACATGAATTTAAATGTATTTTCTTACATTTATGACACACCTAACTTAATGCACTCTAAGACAATTCTGAATCTTTTTTTTTAACTCATTTGCTCCAAAAAACGTATAAACACGTTCTATTTTAAATGTTTTAAGTGTCCCAAAGACATAGTTATACATTTTTTTTTATCTTTTTTTTTTTTTATGCTAGAACATAAAGAAGGCTTTGATGCAGCCTCTGAACTGAAGAGAATGCAAGAAGCAGTGGTAGTTATTACAAAAACAGACAGTAGGTGGCAGCAGAGTTTAAGAGATCAAGCAGGGTCATATTTTTCCCCACTGTTTTAAACAGATTTGTAAATAATGACGGAACTTATATATATTCTAAAAAACTGAAACAGATAAAAATACTGTTTTGTTTTGTTTTTTTTGCTGATGAAAGAAGAGACTAATCTTTCTTTTGGTAGGTTCCATGTTTTTATAGCAATAGTACACAATATTCTGTGGGCCTTGCAAAATCGGTCAAAATCCAGTAAAACAGCTGGGAGCGAAGGGGGTTGCTTCAGTGTAAATGCCTGGGAGTGAATGAGTTAATTTATATTTACAATGATTTAATTAATAATAGCTTTTTAATTAGAGTAACACATTATAATCACTTCAGTGTTACACAAACATGAGGTGAAAATATTTTCAGACTTCTAATTCAATAATTGTAAATTAAAAAAAGATTCAGAATTGTTTTAAAGTGCATTAAGTCAGGTCTTTCATAAATGTAAGAAAATATATTTAAAATCATGTGGAAAAAAATCTGGCCTTTAAAATTAGATTTTCTTTTGAATCTTTGGGAACAAGAGATATTAAAATAATCGATTCATGGTCTTATGACTATCAGGCTCGAAAAGGAAAATCGACATTGATTATTCGATTTTTTCAACCCATCACTAGTCCAAAGATGGATCCGGCAAACGCTAATGGATGGATGGATGGATGGATGGCTGGATGGATGGATGGATGGATGGATGGATGGATGTTTTGACACAGCAGTGCAAAACCACCACAATATCGATACCCAAAATAAATACCGTATATGCAAATCTACTGCAACCATCTCCAAGGTGTTGGCATATCACACGAGCCACATCTCAAACCATTGTTGAGCTGATCCACAACACAAGGCCAGCGAGAAACGCCAGTTAATTGCCCTGCTTCGCTGCTAAAATGTCACACCGGCGCCCTTCCCACGTGGACCGTTCGCATCTGCTAATAAATGTTTGCCTTCGCCTCAGTCAGCTCAGGCACATTACCGTCATACGACGACGCCATACTGGCAAAAAGAACAAACAAAAAAAAAAAGAAAGAAAGAAAAATCAAGCACACCTGGCCGCTGGTGTAATTAACTGCTCTTATGAGATCTAATTGAGCTGGGGGGGGTTCATTTTTAATGTGACGGCTCGTTTCGTGCGGGCGCTAATCAGATAGCAACAAGGGATTAACGGTTGTAAATAGGGAGGTTCACAACTGCTAATGTCATTTGCTCACCAATGATTTTTTTTTTCTTTGCAACATAATAAACAACTACAGTGTAATTTAACATCACCTTATATTGCATGTTTTAATGATGATTTTTTTTTTTTTTTTTAACATACCATAATTTCTCCAGCCACTAATGTCGAACACTACTTGGGCAAATGTGGTATACAGCATAACATAAGGGTCCTTGGCATGTCCAATACATGCATGCAACTCCCCATTTCCCTCCAATGCATTTTACTTTGATTCCAACCAGCAATTCGGGAAGACGTCATCTCATTTATATGCTAACAAAACATCTCTGATATCATCTCAGAAAATGCATAGCATCACAAGCCGAGCACTGGTAGCCATTTTGCAGCCAGTCTCATTCATGCGCCTGTCTGAATGCACTGATCGGCAAAGAGAGGTCAGAGTCTGAGGCCACTCTGCTTTTATATTGTGTGTACATGCGCGCACGAGTGTGTGTTTAGGAATTTTATTTACTTTGACATATTGTTGCACTTTGGGCAACGGTACTATGTATGCATGTTTGTTTATTTGTTTGAGAGATGCCTGCACAAGAAGCAACCTGACCTTCAGTTGTGTTACTGTTTATAAGCAATCAGTTTTTTTTTTTTTTTTTTTTTTTTTTTTTTTTTTTTTTTTTTTTTTTTTTTTTTTTTTTTTTAATGATTGAGTAGGTCTTTGAGGGAAAAAAATGCACAAAATGAGTTCTTTGTTTGCTATTCACCAGTTTTGTGCCATTCTTGAATTGTCATTTTTAACTCATTTGCACCCCAAAATGTTCGATTTTAATTAATTACCAGTGTCCCAAGGACGTAGTTATACGTTTTTATATTTTTTTTTATGCCAGATTGAGTAGGTCTTTGAGGAAAAAAAAAATGCACAAAATGAGTTCTTTGTTTGCTATTCAGCAGTTTTGTGCCATTCTTGAATTGTCATTTTTAACTCATTTGCGCCCCAAAATGTTTGATTTTAATTAAATACTACCAGTGTCCCAAGGACGTAGTTATACGTTTTTATATATATTTTTTTTTATGCTAGAACATACAGAAGGCTTTGATGCAGCCTCTAAATGGCCAGCAGGTGGCAACAGAGTATAAGAGATCAACCAGGGCCATGTTGCAATAAGCCGTTTTCCACACAGTTTTAAACAGATTTGTGAATAATGAGGAAACTTAGCTAGTAAAACGGAAACAGACAAATATACTTTTTTTCCTGATGAAAGAAGAGACTAATATTTCTTTAGGGAGGTTCCATGTTTTTATCGGAAAATCAGTCAAAATCCAGTAAAACAACCGGGAGTGAATGGGGTTGCTTCAGTGCAAATGGCTGGGAGTGAATGAGAGCCTTTACAGTGTTTTTTTTTTTTTGGTTTTTTTTTTTGTTTTGTTTTTTGAGAGTGTTCAAACTCTGTTTAAGGCTGGCTATTTAATACACGCACTGAGCATGAAATACAGTATTGCTGCTGTGACATGCATCAGTTCAAGCAAATGCAAATGTTCATGGTCCTATGTGGCTATCTGGCTTAACTTTTCATATGATATATCCCATTTAAAATAAATAAATAAATAAATAAATAAATAAATAAATAACATTTTGGAATACTGTTACCTTAAGGTGTACTCTTACATTCCTGAATGTGTGTGGGGTGTCTTTAATGCAGCAGCTCTGAGACATAAATGTGAAGCACAGTATTGATTTTAAATGAAAACATTTTGTTGTATTTCTTAACCTTGCCATCCCCTCAACTTGAAGCTGCCCAATTCAATTTTTTCTGTACTGGATTGTTGCCCGACTCAAAGAGGGCTTTAATTTACT
Organism: Festucalex cinctus; assembly: GCF_051991245.1. NCBI lineage: Eukaryota > Metazoa > Chordata > Actinopteri > Syngnathiformes > Syngnathidae > Festucalex > Festucalex cinctus. The sequence goes on along the minus strand of NC_135422.1, from coordinate 9,402,603 downwards.
TTTAGCTGCTGCAAAAGGCATCTGTTGTTGCGGAAACACAAAAAGTGTAAATACAAATTGTATTTACAAAATTGTTCTATGTTTTAATCCATTTAGCTATTCAAATAATAACTTTACTAATTTATTCTAAATGAAAAATATTACATAAAATATTTTACAAACATTTTATTATATTTAATTAATAATTAAATTTAAAAAAAATTTTACATACACTATTTTTTTTTTTGTATCTCCTTTTATATAACTCGACCAATCTCAGTTAAGATATGAAAAATTGTTAGGTGCCACGTGTTTTTCAAGAGCTTATAGTTTAATATTAGTGCTGGTCACCACATGCACAAAAAGCACACTTGTCTCCATGCAACTCCGAAACTTCTGATGTAAACTCAGTCACTTTGAAGCCAAAGCAAGAGCGTTGAATTATTCAAGCCAGTCCGCTGAGCTCAAATGTGACGAGCAAACAAACAACGGCACGGAGCTGTGAGAGAAGATTCAAATAAGCTCACGTAGCCGCTGCCTCGTTGGGCGTCGCAGTTTGCTTTCCGGATGCGGGCAAATAGGACTCGACGAGGATGAAACGGCGTGCGAACGGCGGCTTTGAGTTGCTTTCAAATGAAATCACCTGAAGATCTTGTATCAAAAAAAAAAATGTGTCTGTTCTAATCACAGTGACATTGCAAGCCTGCTTCAAATAAATGTCTTAACATGACCTTATGATGAGATTTAGCCCCGCCCACTTGACTTGCACTGAACCCCCAAGCATCACCGGGTTGTGATCTGCATAATCAGCCATATGTCAATGTACGTTAACTGCTTTCCTATTACGTTTACATCACATTTTGGAATGAGGGAAGTACAAACACCTTCCCAAAAAAAAAAAAAAAACTCAAGACATAGTTGTTGTTTTTTGGTAAATTTCACAGCAGAAACTAAAAATATGGCCGTCAAAGTTTTTTTTAAATACAAATTCCAATCTTGACTTTGTTGTAAAGTTTAAAAGCATTCATGCTTTTTGAACAATTTTTCAGACTTTTCAAAATGTGTAAGTTTTTTTTTTTTATCTTAGACAATATAATTCACTTTAAAATTAAACTAAATTAAATTAAAGACCATTGCTCTGCTTTAAAAAAAAAAAAAAAGAAAGAAAAAAAAAACACCTTAAATCTTAAACCACATTTCTTTGTTTTAATGTCGAACAAAAACAAAAAGTTAAGATTCCCAGGGTCACCAGCATCTCTTATAAAGTTATCTGAAAATTTAAATGGTTTCCTGAGATTGAAATGGTTTTAGCTTGACCTTTTAATCGGCCATCAGATTTTGCAAAAAGGTTGATACTAATATTCGTCAAAATTCCCAATATCCATAGTGCATACATTTTGCTATTGTACAATGAACCACCATACATTCACCTATTTTGTATTTATTTATTTTGACCAAATCTCACCTATTCAGTGCTTTTATGATCAGGCCCTCTGGTGGCATTTTGGTTTCAGCGAAATAATTAAAAATGAGTTGAGGAGCCCTTTGCCACTGTCCTGAAGGCATCTTTGGTTGTCATTATTATCTATTAAAAAAAAAAAAAAAAAAAAAAAAAGTAGAAAATGTCGTGTCGGTGCAATTGTGTACACTGTATGCAAAAATAATATAAGGCGATTTAAAGAAAATGAATTCAAGTTCTATTCAGTCTTTATGCAATGTCACTGTAGATGATGAAGAAATAAGACTACATGATGTATAAGTGGCAGTTGCAGGTGGGCAGTGCAGAGATGTTCAATATGTGCAAGATAATGGAGGTGAGCCTCCTCCACACCTCGGCTACTGCCCACGCCGTCGCTTTCTCGGGCAGACACACACAAACGCACACACAGGCTGTGTTCTCTGTCAAGTTGTCTCCCGGCTGTCATGGAAGCATTTTGTTATCTCGTCTTCCTCACTAACATAAACGCCTCATGCTGTTTGGGAGTCCTGAGCTGGTTTCAGACTGGCACTCACAGGCTCACTAATGATGCCAGTCATCAGTGTGTGAGTGTGTCAACGTGTCCCTTTCTCTTTAAGAAATCATCTGAATCCTTTCCAGGATCAAACCGTTGCAACATACATTTTTGGGGGGGATGAAATCGGCCCGAACAATTTAGAAAAATAATCTAATTGAGATTATGCAATACATTAAAGTGCCCTCGGGCTCACACTGTCCATGTCACAGCTCACCTCTTTCCCAGGTTTGGTCTCGTGACGTTCGCAATCCGAGCCCGAGGCACTTTGACGTCAATTCCAGTGGACAGCAGGGGGCAGTATAAGGCCAAAATGGCAGCGCCTCGAGATTGGTGAAAATTGATAGATTAATATGCTTTGCTTATTCTATGAATGCAATATTAAATCAGAATAGAGCATATTGCATAGAAAAATTTTGGTCTTGAGTTTTCCTTTTTTGCTATTTTCCACAATCCACATTTACAGAAATTGTCAAAGATGTATCATGTATTCAGAAAGAAATCACTGAATTCACTTTAATGGTGTGAAACAAAGTTCATTGCTGTGTTCTAAAACAATAATAAATCTACTCACCTTGTGTCGGCGCATGATGGACACAGGAGGTGGAGGCGGAGGACTTCTGAAGGCGACTCAACTTAAATGCATCACACGCTGTCCTAAAAATTAAAAAAACAAGTAAACCGCCGTATATCAGTCAAGGACAATAAATTATGTGTAAATGAAAATGCCTGGGAGGTGAGGTTCTTCATATAATGACAAGAGCTGACTTTGCCGTGATTTATTATTGTTTCTTTTATTGTTTAGTTACGTAAATAAACACCCCTGGCTACTATAACTTTGCCAATGTTGCTGTCACTTTTAACAAGGGTTGATTTGTAGCTTTTTTTTCCCCCTCACAAAACATTTTTAACAAAACTTTTGTGAGGAGTTGAATCCATTATATTTTGGTGAGGGGGCCGAGATTAGGATAGGTCAACTTGTGACATTTTCCTTTGCTTCTCAGTGAATAATTTATAAATGTTAATGCCGTAAATGAGGCAATAATACGAAGGAGATGGATATCTGTAAGATTATTTAATACCCCTGAACAAAAATGAGATAGCTAGCGATGATAGCCAGCTACCAATAATAGCTAGCTAGCTAGCGATAATAGATAGCTAGCTAAATAGATAGATAGATAGCTAAATAGATAGCTCGCGAGCGATAATAGATAGCTAGCTAAATAGATAGCTAGCGAGCGATAATAGAGAGCTAGCTAGCTAACGATGATAGATGGACAGATGGACAGATAGATAGATAGATTAGATAGATAGATTAGATAGATAGATTAGATAGATTAGATAGATAGATGGATAGATGGATAGATGGATAGATGGATAGATGGATAGATGGATAGATGGATAGATAGATAGATAGATAGATAGATAGATAGATAGATAGATAGATAGATAGATAGATGTAGATAGATAGATAGATAGATAGATAGATAGATAGATAGATAGATAGATAGATAGATAGATAGATAGATAGATAGATGGACAGATGGACATTTTGAGAATGAGAGCCACTGCAAAGGTTGGGATACACCGCATTAGCTTATTTAGACGCTGTTTGTTTATAAACAGAGAGAAAGATTAAAATCAATTTACCATGCCAGACCTACTAAAATAGGCTCAATTCATCATCTAGTGTTTATGAGAATTCATTCTTTTGTTTGCCTACACAAACCAACACTGTACATAATGTGAACACTGCTTGTTCAAAATGTTCCCATCAAGGGTGACAAAACAACTGTGCGGTAATTACAGGAGTGTAATTGGACAACATTGATAGACACGCAGAGAGGCTAATTAAATAGAGCGGTTCGTCACATTTGGATGCTGACAAACAGGCTCAGGTATAATACACGGATTGATTAGCAGCCACTATTCGCCCCCAACCCTCACAATGAAGTCTTTGGCCTGGTAAGTAATTAGGAAGTGAGCACATGCTGCTATCGAGCAGCTCGCAGAAGCTGAGGGGGGTACTAATTGTTTTTAGTTGATTGTTCGACCTTTCTGATGGAAAAGGAGGACTCTTGACCATACTGGCGAGAGTGTGGTTTACACAAGAGAAGCTGAAAATATTAAAAATTCAGAAGTGCCTTCTGACATGAGTGAACCAACTTCTACTTTTTTATAACCCAACTTTTTTTCTTTTGCCTTAGGTAGCTTAATGCTAAAAAAAAGAACGCAAAACCCCATATATTGGTTAATAAATGGCATTACTGAATGTTTTAATAAAGTACTATTTAAAAAATAATAATTGGGAGATATTGATGTGGACTGAATGGATTAGTGATTAAATGAATTAATCCATTCATTTTAATAGGAAAAGACAATTTGAGAAGTGTTTTGTGTTACAAGTAAGGTCACAAATTAATTAAACTCTTGCCTCAAGGCACCTCTGTAGCATAATGCGGTGCACTTGTAGCCCACTAAACTTAAGGCAGATTTGGGCCATAATGAAAAGGGCGAGGGGGAAAAACTAGTATAATTACAAGACAAAAATGGTAATTACAAAAAAATAAAAATTAAAAAATAAATAAATAAATAAAGTAACAAAAACAACTACATAATATGCAGTGCAGTTTTATGTATAAAAAGTGCTATATAAATGAATTTTGATTTGACTTGACTTGATTTTGTGTGGTCAGTTCTCAAAATTCAATTCAATTATCATTCCTTTGTGCGTCAGAAAGTGCGTACAGTATAAAGGGAGGAGAAACAAACTTATGATAATATTATGAAAATGTACACAACAGCAATAAACGCCTGGTAATCTCTGCACTCGAGTAAATAAACTCCACAGGTGACTATTATGAGGAAATGTACAATAGTCAAGTTGATGATGACATTTTTGCCTCATAGGCTATAGCATATTGTGACTATCTAAAATGATATCGACTTTTCATAGAACAAATAGCAAGCTTGCCATTGTGCTAACAGCAGTTAAATTACACTGAGCAATGGCGCCACCTCCTGGTTTCAAACATCAACACACTTTAGAAATCTGTTTATTGGCACCCACTCCCAGAAAAGAAAGAAAGAAAGGAAAAAAAGTTCATTGCACTAGGTCACTGGTTAATGTATGTGATGTCATTTCCACATCAGAAGTCCGCATTTGCATTTCGAGAAGGAGGTGAAGAATTGCCTGGAAGATAAATAAAGCTGGCACTGACTTATTTTCCTCCCATGGACTCATTGACTGTTGCCACGGCAGCCATGTCCCTCTTTACAACATCTCTTTTCCAGGCAGGTCTCTCAATTATGTCTTTAAGTGTCGGCCTTTGTGGAGCTGAATTTTCTGGAATGGAACGTTTTGTTCAAACAAAGTAGTACACTAAGGCCTGCTTTAGTTTTAGCACCACATTAGCCAAATTTGCTGGGTAAAATTTTAAGTTGATGAAGTCCATCCATCCATCCATTCAATTAGTTTAAGCCCAATGAGGTTAGTCCAACACGTTAGCTAAATGATATTAATCCGATGAAGATGTCTAATTGACATTAGTGTGATGAAGGTTAACTTGAAGTTGAGTTTGATTTGGCATAATTAGCCTAAATAACCTATACAGAAAAAAAGTTAGTTGGATAACTGCAGCCTTGTTAAATTATCCTAATTGAATTCACCAGATAAAGTTAGCATGATAGAGTAGGCAGACTGTATAAAGTTAAGTTTCGCCTCATGCTAGATTTATTAGGTTAGCCAGATAAATTTAGGTGATAACATCTGATAGTCTCAGCCTGGTTTGGTTAGCCAGGAGAAGTTGGGTGGCAAACTTTAGCATGTTAGCCAGGAAGAGTTAGCATAATTTAGCTGAGATTAGCTGTATGAAATTAATCAATACGACTTTCAGCCGTAGCCATATGAAGTTAACTAGAGCTTGTTAGCGCTCAACCTGGAATATAAATTTTACCAGAAAGTTTAAGCCCTAATCCAATTGGCTGGAAAAGGCAGACAGTGCATAAGCTTACAACAAGTAGCCTACAAGCTAACTCAGTCACATTAGCCTCGACTCGACCTGACCTGTTTACAAAAACCCTCAAGAGCAGAATATAATTGAATGGTGTTGTATAAACACATTTACTGGAGTCATAATTGAGAACTGCTGCTATTTAACTTTCTCACAATAGTGATATTTCTGGCCTTCAAATAGAACCTTACATAATGACAACAAACTATAACTTATGGGAAACCCTGGTTGCCATTTGTGGCCTAAAAACAAATCACATAGAAATCCATTCGTGGTGAATGAAGTTCTTACTTGTGCGCATGAAGAAGCTGAGTGAAACTGACCACACGCGCACACACACAAAAAGCCACAGTTATGCAGCATGCTGGGCTGTGGTGTTCATCTTGTTCCAGAGGCTCCTCCCCACTCGTCTGGAAGCTGTTGACTTTTTGTCCAGATGTGGGCCTCATCTCTTTATAATGAGCCACCCTAGAACACGAGGGAGAATAGAAACAACACAAGCTCGACCACATGGCAAGCAGCAGCATGCACACACTGTAGATATGAAAATTATATAATAAAGATTTGGCTAGGATTGGGGAATTAAGTGCTTGTTCAGAGTTGGGGGAAAAGTTAAGATTCACTGTACACTAGTACACAGTCGAATGAGATCCAATACAAGAGAAAGATAGAAAGGTATTCATTCACTTATCATTCAATATTGTTATGGTTGTAATTTGTAGGGATTTTTGGTAATGATTTTATAAATATTTTTACAGAATTATTTAATTATTAAATATCATACTATTATTCATTAAAAAAACAAAAAACAATTTCAATTTATTGCTTCAACTTGGTGGCGGCGGCACGGTGAGCTAGTGGTTAGCACGTCCGCCTCCCAGTTCTGAGGTCTCCGGTTCGAGTCCAGGCTCCAGCCTTCCTGGGTGGAGTTTGCATGTTCTCCCTGTGCCCGCGTGGGTCTTCTCCGGGTACTCCAGTCTCCTCCCACATTCCAAAAACATGCATGGCAGGTTAATCGGGAATTGTCCCTAGGTGTGCTTGTGAGTGTGGATGGTTGTTCGTTTCTGTGTGCCCTGTGATTGGCTGGAGACCAGTCCCGGGTGTACCCCTCCTACTGCCTAGAGCCAGCTGAGATAGGCGCCAGCAACCCATCAAATATTGTTCAGAAACATAGCATGTTTTACTCAATGATGTCACTTTTTAAAGTAACAACTTGTCATTAGTGACGTTTTAACATCCAGCTGCATGTTTTCCTAACGGTCTTGTCACACATTTGACTTCATTTTATGTAGCCTGTAACACAGCCGTGTCAAACATAAGGCCCGCGGGCCGGATCAGGCCCGCAAAGGAGTTTAATCCGGCCCGCGAGATGATTTTGTAAAGTTAAAAAAAAAAAGTTGTAATGCTGGACTAATTAATCGGTCGGCCACAATCAAAATATATAAAATATATAAAATTTGTAACTTCACAAGCAGTCCTTGTACGGGGAAATCGTCCTGGATGTCATTATTTTACACACAACTTAAAGCTACGATTTGTTTAGTTATTATTATTATTATTAGTAGTAGTAGTAATAGTATTTATTTTAATCATAGACCAACAAACGTGTTAAATACGAATTACTGGTAACACAAATATATGATATGACAAGGATTAGCGTCCTTATAATGTTATTAACTGTGCCACGCAATGCATTCTGGGAACAGTATATATGCAAAACAGGTAGATTTAACACATCCAGGACTCAGTGTTGCCGTGTTCCATTTGCATTTGTATTATTTTTTTGGAACAATATGATTATAATTGAGCTCCGTAATTAAGGGCTGGCACACAATTAGCAGAAATCTGCGTATAATTGACGGCAATCATTTTAAAGTTATATACCGTTATTTTACCGACGCGGCCCATTTGGTAAAATATTTTCCTCCATGCGGCCCCTGAGCTAACATGAGTTTGACACCCCTGCTGTAACACAAGACAGTTCAGTGATGTGGTGTCTCAGTTTGAACACTAGGGGGCACTATGTAAAATGAGAACATGCAATTGATAAGAGATGAAGAAAAGTGTAGTATATAAACTACTTATAGGTCCCATTTGTAAGTGTTGTATATTTCTTTGAAGGTTTTTAGCTATAGGAGAGTGCAAACTATAAGAAACAGCCTTCAACCACAATAACAAACAATATATCTCTGACATGCCGAGCAAAACATTTTTATACAGCTCTTGCACTGAAATTGACACTTCCACTGCTTTATGTTTACTATTCACTGTATTTAAGTATTTGCACATCCAATGACATGTTATCCCAAGAACCCAAACAAATGCGCGAGACCTTTCCCTGGAGTGACATATTGGGCCGGGATTACTTTCCTCGAATGCTTCCCTGTCCGCCATTTGGCAACATTTGAAAAGGTTGCGCAGGTGTCTTTGACTTGGTGATGGTCCAGAGCACTCACACATGTGTGTTTGCACAAAGACAACACAGGGGCCCGCTAATGAAACATAGCAAACATCTTTGACTTGAAGGGGACTGGGCAGCACGGGGAGGGGGTGGTGTTGCCTTGACTTGGCCCAGCTTATGCCCCCGCTGTGTCTTTTGTATGTGCAAGTGGACCAAACACACACACACACACACACACACAAAAGTTTCATGATGAATCTACTGTCACTTAGGAATTTTGTTTCTTTCTCTAAATTAAAAAAAAAACACAGACAGTGGATGGGACTCGAAGCGGATCGCAGTTGACCTCACTAAAATCTTATTAGGTGAGCACAGGCTGGCGAGGGGCTTCTCTTTGCAGATGATCTGATGCTTTATAAATCACAGCCACTGTTAAAGTGGTGAGGGGTGATGTAATGGCCCCTTCTTGATACAATATAGAGCAGAGGTCCTCAAACAGGTTGTCTCCAGATGCCTTTTTCAAGAAACCCGGACCAATTATTACATTATTTTGAATAATAATATTCCCTTTCATCTCTAAAAAAAAAAAAAAAAGAAAAAAAAAAGAGCCATGGAACTGCCAATGTGGAGTAAACAGTTACATATTTCCCATAATGCCACAAGGGTAAAAATGCTACGGTTTTAGCATTTAGCCTACATTTTACCAATACGTTCGAATGACTTTATCAATACGCCCAAACGACTTTACCAATACTCAGAGCTTGGCAAAACCGTCGCTACATCGGCCGGCCCGTCATTAACGGATGCCCACCTTTGGGCGAGTGCTTTCATATTTTTGGCAAATGCTTTATTCCGCGAAGCCTCGTAAAAAATACACACACTGAGCACCGAATGATGCAGGTTTACTTTCTTTGCCAGACATTGGCCGGTTTTAATGTTTTTTCTTGTTCTTCTTGACATGAAAAAACATTACAACTCGCGCAGAGCATTTACCGAACATTTGCGAACCATGACGAGGGCTTTAGTTTGTGACTCTTTTTTTCGTCTAAAAATACAATTTAATCTCTTCTCATAAAACTGTAGTTTTTCATCACAAGGAAAAAGTCTGATTTATTTGTAATTAAAACAAAAAAGGTCAAGATTGCCCATTTTTTTCTGTAAAATATGCCACTGTTTTCTCAAAAAGCATACTTAAAAAATAAATACAATTTGTTTTATGGAAAAAAAATCTGGCTATATTCTCGTAATATAGGGAAAAAAACTTTATTGTCATCAGACAAAAAATAGGCTACTACAGCTAAAAACTGTTTTGTTGTTATCGTGTTGTTTAGCTTTTGGTTGCTACCAAAAACGATGAGAGAAAAAAAGTTGGAACGATCAAGGATGCATGTTTGTCCTTTTATGAGAAGGCGGAGTGTGCTGCTGTGTCCAAGTGCTGTTATGTAACCAAGCCGCTGCTTCCCATCCTTATGAGGAGCTGCCTTTAGGTCCTCACCACACGTGCTTAACAAAGTGTCATAAAGTCCAAACAGATGCTGATTTGTTACTTTTATTTCATATTTAACTTCAACCACGACTCTGGAGGTGACTTTTAAGATGTCTTGTGGAAACGTTTAACCTCGAGATGGGCAGCGGAACGAGCCGCGGGACTAAAGTGGCACCTGCGGGACTCGGCGAGACGAAGCCGGCGAAAGCCTCATCTTCCGTCGCGTCGTCCAAACGAGACGCTTTCGACGCTTTGAGGGCACACGCCCGCCGCCGAGCGCCGGTGGACTGTCACAGCGCCGGCAACGACTCGGAGCTCTCCGGGGACGACGACGACGCGGACGCCGAGCTGGACGGTTACGACGAGGCGGGAACGGCGGCTCGTCCGAGGGGGAAGAAGGAGCAGGCGGCGTCCAAGAAGGCTTTCACGAGGTCCAGGACGTACGGATTGTGTCACTTCAGTAGCGGGGAGGAAGATGAGCAGCAGCAGGGGGTGTCCTTCTCCACCACCTCCTCCTCCTCCTCTGGCCCTGGTGGGGCACAGGGGCCACATGGCTCCAGGGAAGGAGACAACAACAAGAGGAACCATCATGCCTTCACACCTCCACCTAATGTAAGGACTGTTTCATTTTATTAGGTACACCCGTATGGTCGAAGAAATATCATTTCATCCAGAGGATTTTTATTGACTTTATTAGGTTTAGAAAATAATAATAATAATAATACATAAATAATAAAATAATAATAATAATAATAATAATAATGAGATAATGTTTCGGAAGTATTCATGTTATTTCCGCTAATGTGGTTATGACATTAAACTAACTTGGAAAAAAATGTTTGTTTGTTTTTTTTAGCACATTTGTGTATTATTACACATATTATGTAAATAAATGAATGTGTAAAACAAATTCAACCCAATTAACAAAACCATCTGTGTGGTCAGTGTCCTCAGGCCTTCTTGACAACAGGACCAATAGAAGATGTCGCCTTATCGCAAACACAGACGTAAGTTGATATAGTCTATACTCACACCTTCCACATCAGCTGACACTGACAGCAGTCCTTCAGCACGTTTCTCCTCTTCTCTGCTCCACGTGGATAACTCCGCTTCATTTTTGTCATGATCATGATAGATTAAGAAGTTCGATGTGTCTATTGAGCATCATTATCTATGTTATTATTTTAAAAGTCTATTATCTTCAATCAGACAGGTGTGGCATTTGAGGTGTTAGTCATTTGTCACACAGTCACTCTTTTTTTTTATAAAAAAAAAAAGCAAAAAACAGTGCTATTGTGACAAATGATTCATTCATTTGTCCTCTCTCATCAGCACTTCTGGCCAGCGCACACCTCCTCTCACCACGCCAGTCATCCTATACGATGGCTCTGAAGAAGAACTGATGGACACTATTGAGAGAGAATTTAGTTGACCTCTCACCTCTACTTAATGCTAAGTTCATTGTGTTTATTTTTTTGCACAGGCACGCGTGTAGCCAACTTGTATTTTACTGTTCTCCTGACTATTGTGTGCTTTTGGAATCTGCAGTGCTCCTGCGTAACCTCTCTGTTGATAATTAGACATTAGGCCAGGAGCAGCTGAGGCACATGTAGCAGCATTTTACGTATTCTCGAAGTGCAGTGCGAGGGCCAAGCAGCTAAAAGGAAGGCGTGTGCTGCTGGCCATGTTTATTTAAGGTTTCCTTCCTGACCACAGCAAAAGCAGCACTTCTCCACCCCTAGAAGAAAGGAATGTGTGCCAAAAATTGGCTCATTATTGGAGCCAGTTGCTTTTCTGTTCAGGTTTTAACCATTGGGCTCTACTGGCCCCTAGTGGTGAAAAACACAAGCTTGAGCTCAAGTGAGGATGTAGAAAATAGTTGCAGAACACAGCATGAATATTAAGAAAAATGTTGTAATATGTAAAAAAGTTTTATATAAGAATAAAGTCATATTTTTTATAATAAAATTCTCATACAAACTTGAAAAAAAAAGTATTTTTGAGAAAATTAAATATATGGAAAATATTATGAAAATTATGTAAAATTGTATGTCAAGTTAAGCCATATTTAAAGTTGCAGTATATTCAAAATGTCTTAACCGTAAGTCATAATACAGGTTTAGTTTACATATTATATGTTCCTAATTTATCTACATATTTTGTATTCAAGTACAAATACTTGTCTCATATAAAACTGCAAACCTTTTCCTCTTATTTCTGTTAAGTGGCAAATTTTTTAACATGTCTTTTTTTTCACAATGTTTTGGCTTTATTTCCACAAAATCTTTGCATTGAGCGCTTGATTTACATTAGCCCTCGTTAACGACCGGTGAGTTTCCACCAGAATGTGTTGAGGAGTTTCTTCCAAACATGTCAAGTATGATCTGAACATTTAGACAAGTGCCATTTAATCATCGTGATGATATCAGGCGGACAGCACAAGACCTTTTACATTTGCATAATAGAAAATATATAAATAATTCCTTTAATAAACATAAGATAAACTTGCTCTCCCGTACCCCATTCAAGATTTGATGTGGAAAATAAATGACAGTACTGTATGTCAATAAAAATGACAATGAGACTAAACTTAATTGTTGTTGGCATTCAGAGAATTTGCGTGTGTTGTTTCTTTGAAGGCCTGTAGAAAGACATCCTCTTCTTCACTGATGCGCACAGTTTAGGAGGAAGAAGTGGAAGCTGCTTTTGGAGCGCGCCATACTCGCTTGCGTTCTCTGCGATGTAGTCCTCGCAAATCCTGTATGAAGCATATAAAAAATTTTTATGTCCATCTAAGGAACAGAACAAAAAGGTAAAGGTAATATACAGAGAATATCCATCTTTTTCCGCCAAACAGATCTTTAAAAAAGTTTGGGGGAAAATTAACTGAAATATTTGTGTGTTTGAGTTGAAAAACTATTAAGTTGGGGCATTTGTAAATCAAGGTAATACATAAGAGTTTACCTGAAGAGTGGGTATGGCGCCATCTGGAAGACGAGTGCGTCATTGCAGTGACCCTGTAACAATGGTGGTGGTTTACTAACCATGTGTTTGTTTTTTTTGCCAAAAAGAGACTATTAAAAAGAACATCAAGGCAATATTTCTTTCAAAGGACCTTAACAGGTTGGTCTGCATTTTTGCCATGTAAGAGGTCAAGTGCGGTGGCATTTGTTTTTACCTTCATCAGAGGTTGGTGTTGCTTGAAATTTGCACAAACACAACTATGGGGAAAATTCCGGAAGGTTTCTTCTAATGTTTTTGTTCCTGTCACAAACTGTGCTGAACTACTGGACTCACTGTATAATTACATAGCTTTCAAAATATGTAGGTTTCTTGCTCTCAGTTCTGAATGTTTGAAGGTGATATGCTGAAAAATGTAATGGGTATTCGTGGTGACAAACATATGTTAAGCCAAATGCCATTTCAAAAATAATAAAATAATGGCCATAGTGGTGTTTATTTACACAACTGTAGACCAGGGATTTTGGAGGATTTGGACAAATGCATTTTCTAAAATAATAATCATAATAATAACAACAACAACAATACGAATTAATAGCAAGTTAAAGTCTTTTTTTTTTTCCATTATTGAGAAATAATTAGAGGCAGGTGATTAGTTAGTTAGTTATTTAGGTAGTTAAAATGGACTCAGAAGATTAGTAAGTAATGACTCTATAATCAACAGTGTCTATGAACATAGATAATCACAGTAACTAGTAGGGGTGTAATGAAAAACAATTTTAAATAAGTTTTGATTTAAAAGATGTGTGTATCGAATTGAACCTGTTCCACTTGAAAATACATCAAATACGTATCGAATCGTCTTTAATTGGTGCGATATATCTTTGTAGGAAATGCCACATATACAGTCAAGACAAGTTCATTCATATATGAAAAGACAACAACAAACTCATTCAATCATACCCTCTCCTCAGTCGGTATATCAAAGATAGAATCGTTCCACTTCAAAATCAAACCATTCTTGAGTTGTATGATCGCACTCGTCTTTTATTACAAATGCAGACCTCTAGTAAGTCAACATTTTTTTTTCCTTTATGGCAAAAGGGAAGATTATTTTTATGTCAGCCATTATTCAGATTTGTATAATATTTAAGCCTTAATCATAATCAAAATTTTTTTATAAGTGCTCGAAATGGTACTGAAAAAAGAAAAAACACACACACACAAACAAAAACCCTCATATATATTTGCACCACATTTTTTTATATGACAATTTACGTTTTACTAGCACTGTTGGAATATTTTACATGTAACATCAAATATCTTCTTATTGTTGGTACTCACAGTGTCAACAAGAAGGATGTAATCACAGCTGCCTCCAAACACGATGACATCAGAGTCCTTGCCCGGACAAGCCGTGTGCCACAACCTTTAAAGCACAAAACACAAACACAGATGGATCTTTTCAAACACAACATTTGTTAATTACGCTTAAAGTGACTCTTAGCACATCTAAACTGCTACCTTGGCTTGTTCTTAAAAGGATGCTCCACTTCTCGCCATGTCTTCCTCTCCACATCGAAGATCCAGCCGTCACCTGGTAAAGCAGCGGTACAAACGAATAGTCGCAATTGTAACTCCCAACAGTGTTTGACCTCAGAGTGATTAAAAGCTCTTACTCATAGGTTTACAGTCCACACTGAGACCTCCAAATAGGAACAAGGTGCTGTCAGACACCGCTGTGAGCGAATGCCATGACCTGCCCACTGGAAGGCTGGACACAGGGACTCTGGACACCATTGTGAAGAGCACCATGACTTTAAAAAGGGACGCCCTTCAAGAGTGACACGTCACAGCGACTTACATTTCCGACCATGTCCACGAGTCAAGGTCTAAGCAGTGAATGTCATTCGTTCGGGTTTCCTGCATTCATGAACAAAAATGAAGATGTTGAACACAACTTTGGCTTATCTCCAAGGTGACAGCAGTGCTGCAAAACAGCTCTCACCCTAATTCTCCCGCCACAAATGTAGCCCCGATTTCCGAGCATGGCGCAGGCTTGGGCTGCTCGGGGGGCCGGAGCGCGGCCGTACGTTTCAGGTCGAGTCCAACTGGAGGGCGTGGGGTCAAATATGTGAACTTCATTGTTCCATCCCCACATGATGTCCTCAAACAAGACAAGACAAAAGCCACTTATTCATTAACCAGAAATGTCTGACAAAAAAAAAAAAAAAAAGAATAATAAACTACATGGTAAAATATGAACGAAAATGTTTTCTTCTTATATAATGACAGAGCCAAGAAATTGATGGTTTGTACTCATCAATGATGTCATACCCAATGATGTGGTAATTTCTTTGATGTAGTGTGAAACATGAACCATGTTGTGCTAAAATAGTCGTGAAACTACCTCCGATAAATCATCTACAATGAAGCTCCTGTTTCTTCTGTCCAACTCTGCCACAAATTTGTGACCATATCCTCCAAAGTAGATGATCCTAAAGTACATAAAAGTTTTTTTTTAATGCAGGATGGAAGCAAGCATTTGAATATTAATGCAAAAAAGTCACGTGGCTTTACCGAGCTTACCTTCCTTTGTAAACCCAGCAGGACAGTTTGTCTCGAGGCGATGGCGCAGAACCGTCACGGTGGACGACTTTGGTCCATGCGTAATGGCCGATGGCGCCTGTCAGCATGACGTGATACATCTGATGCAAATTGACACCATGACTTTATTGGCTTCATCTTTATGGTTCCTTTTATGAATTATTGCCAAAAATGTTAATCTTGGTTTCATCGGATGACGACAATGTGTGGAGGAATAACACAAAATTTTCAGGTTTCTGCTAGAAAGCCAAAAAATGTCAGAAAAAAAAGCCACCAAGAATGGCTTAACTTTGAGGTTCATCAGATTGTTTTAAATGGAGGCAGATATGTGCTAACTTCAATTTAACATGAGTTTGAATGTGACTGGTTCATTCTAAGCACAGTCACACCCCAATTGTAAGGGGGTGTGCATACTTGTGCAATCACATTGTTTCAGTTATTTATTTTTACTTCCCCTCTCAAAAACATTATTTTATTATTAACTTGAGCTGGTTTTAGTTGACTTTGTATTATAAATCTCACCTGATTGGTCTGACCATTGTCATCACAACCTCCAAAGATGTACATGTTACCATTTAGGGAACAGCTGCAGGTCCCTGACATGGAGGGCGGGACTTCCCCTGTCATGTGGAACACCTGCCTTTGAGAAGAGAATTTTTTTTAAACTAAAGCTTGGAAGTCAACGAATTGTGTTTGACTATACAGATGTAATATTCTTACCATACGCCTTGTATGAGGTCATACACCCAGATTTCATCATTGGGGAGGAACACTTCATCATCAGCAACAGACTGTGGAGAACAGCAGAGTTGAGTAGTGTACGTTTTACATATGCAGTAAAAATTATATATTTTAACAGCACATATGTTGACCATATTTTAAATTCATTTTTTTCCCCATACAACTGGTTAGGAAGTACGTGGTCCTATGTGGCCCCCAGGAGTACTGATGAAAAGTTGTGGCTCCCCATCCCTATTATATTGTGTAGGTGTACCTAATGAAATGGAATGTAGCGCTCCGATAAAAGAGCAATAAATGTGAGGAAAGTGTTTCCGGGGTTGTGTACGTGCAGTTACCATGTAGCCTCCCCACACATACAGCAGGTCGCCCTCCACCACCGCTGTGTGTCCACTACGTTCTCGGGCCACCAGTTCCGAGCGGCTCCCGGACGAAGACTCCATGACAGCCTGAAGTCTAAAAATAAACAGCAACCAGGAGTCATTAACCTAAGAAAAAAAAAAAACCGTCTGCTCGCACAGCCAAACAGTCAAACAAATACACGTCCATCTTGTCTTGACAAGTTCTTCTCTATATGTGAACAAGCCAAAAGGCTAACATCGTAAAAGAGGTGTTTAAGACGAAATAACAGCAATTACATAAAACAAGTTTAACAATTAAAAAAATTAAGCAAAGCTTGTCTATTTACCGTGTATTCTCATGTTATTGAAACCAGAATGTCTCGAAGACGTAACATGACATCGTCTACTAGTATCACAGACGCAACTACACGAAATCAGCTTCAAAATACTACGTCATATCCAGTGCTTTCCATTCAAAATAAGGCAAACTTCCGGCGCGCTTCTTTTCAAAATAAGATCAACTCTTACTGTAGATATGACATGTTAAATTAAGGAGAAAAGTGTGTGTTGTAACCGGGAGGCAGATTAAGTAAATGATCTGCTCTTCAAATGTGAGCGCTCAAGACTACAACTCTTTCTCTTATTGCAGTATAATTAACTGTTATGTGTGATGAAATAAGTTCATAGCTGTTCTGGCAAAACCTAATAACTAGTCAAATAAGATTTAAAAAAAAAACATATATATGTGTGTGTACATTACAAAAGAATCACATTTGGGTAACTAAATTGATATATATAGGTTGGCTGTTACTGCGATTGGCTGGCAACCAGTCCAGGGTGTACCCCGCCTACTGCCCAAGGCCAGCTGAGATAGGCTCCAGCGCCCCCCCCCGCGACCCTTGTGAGGAATGAAAATAGATGGATGGAAGGTTAGCTGTTAACGGGTCACGATGTTGTTGTGAGGCAGATGGAAGCACAAGGAAAATGTGCTACTGGAACAGCAAGGTGATAATGAGAGATATATAAACTGGAGCATCAACCCCATGTAACCCCTCCCCTCACTCATGGTTGTTGCTGAGCAACCAGCAGTGTGATCAAAAGGGCGAAAGATACAGTAGTAAGAAGACCAATGCAAACACTGAGCTTAACTCTTTGACCGCCAAAAACGTTCAATAACGATCAGTAAAATCACAACGTATACCGCCATAAACGTTAAATGATGTCAACTAAGTTTTTGTTTTTTTATTTTATTTCTCAGTGCAACGTCTAAGTGCAGTGCTGCATGGTCAATGGGTTGTGGAATAAAAATTAAAAAAAACACCCACTAACTATGGCCAGCAGATGGAAGCATTGTATCTCTTTTCGTGAATGATCAAAGCCTTTGTCATATCAAAGTTTTATTGATAACATGTGGCAGTAAAAGAGTTAAAAACAAGGTGGGGAAGTAATCAAATGAAGAATAGATTGTTTAATTTAACCAACATGTTCTGCCACAACAACAGGAAAAAGGCTATACAATGAACAAACCTATAAGGGAAAAAAAAACATTGTCTTAAAGTAGTGTATTTACATAGAGTAATTTTGAATTATAGTATAATATTATTTTAGGCTAAACCTATAACTAACAATTTTGAATCTCAATAATAAGTTTTATAATAATATAATAATAAGTTTTTTTTCAAAGGTGAAAAACAGGTGTCTTTTACGTCACTTTAGGAAAAGTCATCAAATTTCAGGGTGAAAGAATGACATTTAGGTTGTTTTTGTTTTGTTTTTTTATAAGTATGAAATGCCAAAATGGGTCAAAAGTTCACAGAAACGGTGTGCATGGAATTAGCAACTTAATAATAACAACAATGACACAATTTTCTAACCCCCCCCCCCCCCCCCCCTTTTTTTCAATATAAAACCTTATTGGAATTTGTTAGGGACAAATAGCAAGTAAAATGCTCTTACACAAAAACTGCCTGGAAAGAAGAAAGCAGCAGCAGTGAGGCCGGGCATGCCAGCCCAGCCAATCAGGAGGCAGCAAGCTTAGCGGGGGGGGGGGGGGGGGGGCACCAGCCAATCGGCTGCGAGGAGCCTCTGCCCCCACCTCCCTTTAGATGAGAGAGTCTCCCATCCTTCATCACTGATGAATGGAGCCGCACCGGGGACGCATCGTTACCGGAGCCGGTGAACCGCAGGCGGCGATGAAGAGACGACAGACGACCCCGCAGGATGAAGATCCCGCCGAGGACATCCTACAGCTCCGTCCTCACTCGCCTCCATCCTCCTCCTCCTCACCCCATTCCCCTCTATCGACCATGCCAGCCTCGGCGTCCGCCCTCCTGGCTCTGGCCTCGCCGGCAACCCGTCGCTCCCTCTCCATGGGCGACTTCCGCAGGGTGACGGGCGCCATGCTGGCCGCCTCCGAGCCGGCGTCCGCCTCGGCCACGGCGCCGTCCTCCAAGCTGGTGACTCCGAGCTCCAGCATGGAGTTCGAAGCGGCTCGCCGGCGCCTCCTGGAGGTGGAGGAGCGCCAGCGGGTCGTACGGGAGATGGAGCGGAGATTGGAGGAGCTCCGGGAGGTGTTCGTGCGCTCCGAGCAGGAGGTGGTGATGCACGGGGAGCGACTGGCCAGGATGTCGGCCGCCGCCCAGCAAAGCGAGATCTACGTGGCTGAGGGTAGCCAGCGCTTGAAGAAGGGACTTAAGTTCAAGAAGCACCGGCCCACCATTGTTTTCTCCTCCATGCTGGGACTCCGGACGTGCCTGCCTTGGCCTGTGAAGCTCAAGTAGGGCACAAGATCATAACCCACCTTCCGTCATCTGTATGTACCTTTTGCTCCTGTATCCTGAGGCTGGTCCTTGGGGTTTTTTGGGAGTGCCTGCACAAAGGAGCTCAGGAGCCAATCAATCCAAGTGATGCTCTTCTTTGTTGTCATGGAAACCTTGCTGCTTTCTTTTTCAACATTGACGCCAGAACTGAGTAGACTGCATGGTGCTGCATGGATGAGTCACGTATGATGGGATTCACAACGGCTGAGTGTACAATGAACTCCTGTTTATCTATTTATATTTTATTTATAGGTGAAAAAAATATATAGACCATATAAATAGAATTTTTAGAAATATTTTGTTTTGCCGCGTACTCGCAGGAGTCACTGTAGTTACGAAAGTTTACTAGCTTAATGCGAACATATAATGCCAAGACAGGTCAGAAGACAATTTAGCATAGATGGTGCTGTAAACACACAAAGAGCAGCATTACTTATAGTGCAACATTATAGCAGGGGTTCACTGTATATGTATAACAAAAAAGCATACTCAAGACATGTTTAAAATAGGACCTAGCAACACAGAGATAAAAGATGTGCCTTGACGTCTCTGTGATTCATCAATTGGGAGGAGGAGGAGACGTGACACAAGTGGGTCGCGACTCCACCTGTGGCCTCCAGTCTCCATGGCAACCACTGTTTGCTCCCCGCTCGTTTCCACACAGCTACACAGAATGTATCCGACCAGACGGCAGGCAACGGACGCTTTGATCGAAAACAAACACCGTTCGTCAAAAAAAGCGACACATAACTTAAATGACGAAACGCTTCTCGAATGACCACATTGTATTTTTGTCAGACGCCTCCATAACATTATAATTTGTTCGTGAAACTAATATCAAGTGGATATTGGTTTCAACTCAGCTCGACATGATTGACATAAAAAATGAGAAATGTATTGCGATTTCACATTCATGTTTTGTTTGATTAGAGGACAGAACATTAGGTACACCCTCATTAGATCCAATGCAAGAGCCACCTTGACATTCATCATACAGGATGTCCATGACATCTCACAATTTAAAATGAACAGACAAACACAGCATTAGTCGCACAAAGCACCTCCAGACTGTAACTGTAAAAAGACTTGGTGGTCAGTCTGCACTGTTAAATGAAGACTCCATTTTGATCTTGTCATAAACATTGCAGGTGTACTTAATGTTGTGGCCAGCGAGCGTGCACACGAAGCAGAGCGGATACGCCAGGGACGTCTATTCTTGGCATTCCAAGGTCAAGGCCGAGCAGGCTCAGCTTTCAAGAGAATTCTATGCGGGCTGTGTGAGTGCACGAGCGGGAAATTGGACATTATTACGAGAGCATCAATATTTCAGTAGCGTCGCTCACTGCTAAGCGAAAGGTTAGAGTTGAACATGTATGTTCAAAGCGTACTCTACGTGTAAGTGAAATTTGATGTGATGACTGATTAGGAGTGTGTTTTCACACATGGTTCTATTT
Organism: Festucalex cinctus; assembly: GCF_051991245.1. Taxonomy (NCBI): domain Eukaryota; kingdom Metazoa; phylum Chordata; class Actinopteri; order Syngnathiformes; family Syngnathidae; genus Festucalex; species Festucalex cinctus. Next base: position 9,381,792 of record NC_135422.1, on the reverse strand, counting down.
AGCCTTCTTATTAACTCGGAATGATCAGTCAGCATTTTATGTGCATATGTGAACACTCAAACTGGATTTAAGCAAACCAATTTGAGATCACCTAATGTCTCAATCCGGTTCTGGTCACTTCCACAGTGCAGTTCTGTTAACCTATGTGCGAAGTGAGCAAAAAAGGGTCCGGGTTCATTCACTTTGTATTCATATCAGACCACGTTGGATCAGAAATAGAATTGGTTCCGCTTTCAAAAGAACTTTCAATGTGAACTGCTCTTAGTTTGGTTTGCCTCAAGTCCTCACAGTGGAATTCCGGGGGCAAAGTGAACACAATGTGGTCCAGGTTTATTTCACTTTCTGCTTTCTATTGCTATACGCCCAATGAGACCTGGAATGAATCTGAAAGAGAACTGGTTTTTCTTTCAAAACTACTTGCAATGTAAACACTTTATAGTCTTCAAGTTGTTAGCTAGTTTTCTTTTTTGGGTATACATGGACAGTCCAAAAGGGCGACGACCACTTTGAAGTGAACCAAAGTGGACTCAATTTGGTTTACTTAAAATCTTGACAGCAATTCGGCCAACGCAAAGTGGTCTGGGTTTACTCATGGCCCATCTGACCTGAAGTGGAGTTATTTTTAGTCAGCATTTGTTGAGCCCAAGTAAAAGGCCCAATCTGATTTAGACCACTTGGAAACCAACCAAATCAATCTGGTTCAAGTCATCCGAGCGGTTTACATAAAATGGGCAATGTGAACGCTTCACTTTGTATTGGCATCAGATGCGAATTGGACGAAAAAGAGAACTGGTTCCGCTTTCAAAATATATATATACATTTTTTTTTACGTGACTGCAAATAGAACTGAGCCTAGTCCCTTGGAGTCTTGAACTTATTAGTTGGCATTATGTGCACTTGTGTGAAACAGACTCAACTAGTCTAAAGAAACCCAAACTGGTCTTAATTCAGTTTAAACCCAAGATGAGTGCCGTTCACTTAAATTGGGTGCAATGTGAACTCAAAGTTGTTCAGATTTACTTCACTTCCTATTGTCATCATACCTGAAATGGACCAGAAAGAAATCTTAGTCCTCGAATGTGAACACAAATGGAATTGACTCCGTTTTCTGTTGATTCACTTTCACACCTAACAAACTGGTTAATTTTAAAAGCTCTATAGGGTGGTGACAACTGAAAATGCACGTAACCGAGTTGCTATGTTGATTTTTCCGTATCAACTCCCCAAAGGGCTCGAAGGATTGCGATTACGAGAACACGGTCAAGCAGGGCGGAGACGGACAGTTCTCATCTTTCACATGAATGACAGCCATAACGACCTTATGATTGACTAAGTCTCTATTAGCATTCCACTCTGCCAAGGGAGTGCCTGCTTACCATCTCTGTGCTACCAAACAATAAGCAGTTATTATTATTGATAGCGAAGAGCTAACGCAGATTAGGCCTTATATATATGTACTAAGGGTGATATATGTACAGTCTATAGAAATAGTGTTATACATCTGGCCTATATTGCTTCTCACATGCCTTATGCATACATGTCTGTGCATTGGCAATGATAGCCGCTGACAAAGTTAGTAGCGCTAACACATCCAACAATACTGTTTGCTTCCTATAGTTTTAGGAATATGTTTCCCAAAGAGCTCCAGAATGAATGTACTGTACTGAATTCAATTTTTTTTTGAATCTCTGGTTGGAAAGATGCTATCATATCGGAATAAAGAATACAGATGTTATATTTGTTGTGTTAGTTAAATAATAGGTACATAAATGTCGACTTTAAATTGGCATTTTTACATCAGCTGTTTTCACATAATTATTTCACTTGTTCAACACAATACAAACTTAAATGTACCAGAATAAAATGTAAAAATATGTATTAAAAAAATCTAAATATACTCTGCCTAGGGCTGAAATTTTGAAAAATAATTTATTTCTGATTGCAATTTAATATGTGATTTTTTTTTTTCAAAGGTCCTCTTCCCATGTTTTTTTTTAAACAAACACAAGCAATAAAATAAACAATCTCAGATTTATTATACATAAATGTTATAGATTAGATTTGCACTAAAATAAAGACAAATTAACCATTTATTAATATAAAATACAATAATACGTTACTAAGCACTTTGACTTGTAGTCTTTTAAGAGCTCATTTTCACAAAATTCTACAAAAAAGTGTTTTAAATATCTTTTGTTGTTTCATAAAAAAAGTAAACTTTTCAAGACTATACATACATATATGTAAAATGAAGCCGGTGGAAGGACCAAAATGAAGCTTAGTTTGTTTTGTTTTTCAAAATGAAAATTGAAAAATGACATTCTACTACATTGTGATGTGAATTTGAAATTCATTCATTGTTCAGCCCTCCTCCCGAAAGATTTTGGGCATACAAAAGGTCCAAATGTATTTATTTTTATTTTTGAATGTTCTGTATTCATATTTTTTAATGCTATGTGATTGGTACACCTTCAAGTTATGGGTTAATATGCTCCAATTTCTGTTTCTTTAAAAAACAAAACAAAAAAAAACTTGCTGTAAATGAATGAATGAATTGAATGTTTTGCTATCTCATCTGAACCTCGCGGTGATTGTAAATTTGTCTGTGTTCATTTCTAAATTGACAGCCTTAATGCCACGCTTTCCTAACGGAAATCAACCTTTATCCCTTTTGAAAGGAAGCTTTCTACTGCACAGTGCAAAGACTGAATGTTGTTCCATTTTCTGCTTGCTTTTGCTAACTTTTGTTTCACATGTAAAGTCGAACACTCTTGACTATGTGAGCTCAGCGCTGCAATGTACAAGACTAAAAGGATACGTCGTTAGGATTAAACTGGCTTAATGATTAAAAATGTTACGTAAGATTCCAAGCTGTTTTTCTGTGAATTCCTAATTGTTTGGATTTACTACCAGCTCTTGATGTTTTTTGTTTTTTTTAAGCATCACTTTGCATTTGATTCGCAGGGGTGATCCAGATGCTCTTTAAGGTTAGATAACCGTGCATATTAATGGGATATGACAGGAAATGCGCCCCACTTCCATCTTAGTACTCATTATTTGTAAGGCAGGATTTATGGCGTTACATTAAATTGAACGTTTTTGCTGGTGCTCACATTAAGGGCACACTTAAGAGTACATTCTCTTTTCCATTTCAATTTTACACATCACAGATTGCTTTTAAACAGAGACGCTAATAACGTATTCAAGGCACACTTAAACCCAGAGCTGTATTCATGCTTGCTTTTGGCAGATTAGCACGGCATCCAGCGGTGTGTTGCGCACACATTAGCGCCATAAATCCATACAGGGCTTTTGGGGATTGGCTAGGAAGCGCTTGTTATTATTTGGCCTTGTTACATAAGTGACAGGATGGAATGTCATCGTGCTGGATACCGGGCTGCAGCTGCCAAGAACACAGCCGTGCTTGGCGAGGAGGTTACAGAGGCATGATGGGAATATTAACGAGGCACCTGCAGCTGTCAAATTACATAAACACATCAAATTCGGGAGTGTTTGTCTCGCTTTTGGCGAATAATGGAGCAATTATACATTGGACTTAATTTGGTCCAAAGTTTACATACATTGTATTAACTCATTTGCTCCCAAAAACGTATAAATATGTTCTATTTTAAATATTATCATACTTCCTAAGATGTAGTTATCAATTTTGTTCATGTTTTTTCATGCTAGATCATACAGAAGGCTTTGATGCAGCCTCTGAACTGCAGAGAATGCTTCAAGCACTGGTAGATATTACAAAAACGGCCATCAGGTGGCAGCAGAGTATAAGAGATCAACCAGGGTCATGTTGCAACAAGCTCTTTTCACCACTGTTTTAAACAGATTCGTGAATAATTATGAAACCTAGCTATATTCTAATGCTAATGACTGCAAAACGGAAACTGATAGAAATATACTTTTTTTTTCTGATGAAAGATGAGATTCTAATCTTTCTTTTAGTAGGTTCCGTGATTTTATATCAATAGAACACTATATTCTGTGGGCCTTGCAAAATCAGTCAAAATCCAGTAAAACCGCCGGGAGCGAAGGGGGTTGCTTCAGTGAAAATGGCTGGGAGTGAATGAGTTAATCATGGACATAATAAAAACCTAACTTTGGCCTTATAGGAATGTAATTTAACGCCCGCCATTCTGTCTTAAAAGCAGTGTATTTATTTTATTCCAATGTGTCGTGTGTTACGCAATGTTCACAGGCAAAGGAGAAGCGCTTTATGTTTCGAATGCGTGCAGCCAGCGTCGGCCGCACTGAATAATTCAATCGATTTGTGCTTGTATGGAGCGAAAAGAAGCACTTAGCTGCTTTGTTCCCTTTGCGCTTCTGCTCTACTTGCGTCTCGGCCAACTTGCGCTGCACGCTCAGCGGCCGCAATATTAGGTACACCTGCACGCAGAAATCACATTACAAAACTAAATGACACTATCAGAGGTATTGATTTAATACGCTGCAGAACTGTATCACACCGAGAGTTGTAAACAGCAGAAAATAACTTACGCCCTTTTCGCACTGCACTCGCTCATTGTGAAAGAGTCAGCGCGCCCATATTTGGAAGTGCTGACGAAGCAGCCTTCCAGGAAGTAAAAAAAGAGATTTTTCTGCTGGTTAGACCACACCTCAACAAGTCTGCCAAAATAACGCTATATCAGCTCCTCTCCAACTGGTGGCGCTAGCCTGATGTCACAACACTGCCGCTCTCAAATAGAACATTTTCTAATTTGAGGTGCCTTAGCGCGCCACACTGCCTAGCAACGCTCCGTTGCCAGATTCCAGCCCCACATTACACAATGAATGGGTTTGACGACGTCGCACTGCACCCTGCTAAAAGCAGTGTGAAAAGGGCTATGCAGTGTCCAGATGTACCCAATAAAGTGTCCATTGTTAAACCCTTTATGGTGCTTTCGTACTAGCAGACAGTAGACACATTAATAAGGAAGTCAAGCTTAAACATTTCTTGACGATATGTTATATGTGACCTTACTAGTGTAAATATGACTGATATCTGATAAATATCTAAACATCTGATTACATTTGTGGAATATGAGTTATGAAGCAAAATCCAGTTATTTTTATCCATGTCAGGGGGCGGCCATTTTGCCACTTGCTGTCGACTGAAGATGACATCAGAGTTGCTCAGGCAACGACCAATCACAGCTCAACTGTTTTCTGAAGCTGAGCTGTGATTGGTTGTTAGCTGAGACCTGAGCAACTATGACATCATTTTCACTCGACAGCAAGTGTCAAAATGGACACCTTCTGATATTGATTAAAAACTGCTGGATTTTGCTGTTAAACTCATATTCCAATAAAGCAATATTAACCAAAATATGATAGACTAGCAGTGCTGCATAGAAAATGTTACTGTCAATAATTCTTTGGGGGAGTTGACTTCCACTTTCATATGTAAATTTGATCACAGTAGCAAATAGATAACATGCATGTGTACCTAATATTGTGGCTGGCAAGGGATGAAATACACACATATACACGTCAGTGGGCATTTTAGCCAAGTATATACACATCAATTAGCTTGTACAGTAATCCCCATGACATGAGTTACATATTTTTAGTTATATGTCAGTATAAAAAAAAAAAAAGTTCCTAAATACCATATGTACAATAAGTGCAATTGCGTGTCCATGATGCGCACATACATCCAGTAATGTACATGAATCACACTGAGGCTGGATTTACACTGCATGGCTCAATTGATGCAATTCTGGGGTTTTTTTCACAATTAGGAAATACGCCATGCGCAGAGGTGAAAAAATGAATCGATGGTAAATCTTCCGACTCATTATTAAGCCTCTTCCAAATAAAGGGCTGATGTGTCATCTATGTGCCGTCATTGAAACCCATTCATCTGTCCAAAAAGCATAAATAAGCAAACAAAATGAATCAGATGTTGGCATTCAATTGGGATTGGCCACTTGGACCTTCAGTGTAAATCCAGCCGAATAGTCCACACTAGTCCTGATTCTGATACTTGAAGATCTTTCCGGATGCAAGCACAAACCCATTTTCCTATTTTCCAACTTCTTTAGACAGCAGCTGGCCTTTGAAGTCATGAACACACATTTCCGTAGAATTATTCCATGTGCGTTTAAAGTGCATTTTTAAAAGTGATTGGCTTGGAAAATGAAGAAATGGATGTATAATGGCGACTGTTTATAAAAATTTTGAAATTGACGAAAATTCAATGAGGACAGTGGAGTTCACTAAAAAAATTTAAAACGTCTTATAGTCCTTTTCAAATCACTTTGTGTCATCCAGTTTGAGTAAATCCATGTTGCAAAACAGCATAAAAGTCCACCTGGTTGCAAATATGTAAAAATGCCAACGAGCATCCAATGCTGGTTCAGATTGTCATTTGCAGATGTGTTTAATTAATCTGTCACTTTCTGGACGTAGTTGACAGGGAAGGTGCCGCTTCTGGATGAGTCTCCTTCTATGTAACCGACCTATTGAAACACACAAAAAAACAAAACAAAAAGACGAAAACTTCATTCAAAATATTGTACTAAACATGTACATGCTACCATATGAAAAATCACAATTGTGGCCCGTACCAACTTATTGGTTAGCAATGACATGACATCATTGTTTTTTATCGCAACAAAAACCTTGTGGGGGGAATGAAAGCAGTGGTAGTTGCACTTACCCACCAGTGGGGGTCAGTAGAGACCGTAACCACAATGGTCTCATCTTTGAAAAAGGTCAGCTGCTCCGAATTGGAGGGTCGGCAGTCCACTAACGCCTTGACCCGCTTTTGGTGGTGTCTGTTGCCTGAAACCTGGCAGTTAAATTGGATATAATGAGATTAAAAAAAAACAAAAAAACAAAAAAAAACACTTTGGAAAAATTAGCAGGAACATTTAGCTTTTTGGTGAAATTTGAGGCTGACAATCCATCAAGAGTACCTCAGAGTGTCACTAGTAGAGACTGGAAGCGTTACAAATATGAAAATGGCTGCTTTTAAAGCTCAAAGGGCCATACCATCGCATTCCGACGTGCTCGCAGGGTAGGGGTGACGCCAGGTGAAGAAGACGATGTCACCGCGCTGGGCACCGGGCCTAGGCCAGCGCAGTTTCCCCCCAGGGTACAATACGGCTCCTCCTGGTTGCTGGTGGGTGACAACGCGGCACACTTGCCCTGATTGCTTCCTCCGCTGTTGGTGCGGCGATAAGATGTGGTCTTCTCCGAACTGGAAAGAGGTTGGACGTTTGTTACAATCAGAAGGTGGAAAAAAAAAAGTACAAGTGACAAATATTTTAGTAAAAGTAGAAGCACTGATTCACTTATATTAATTCGGGAGTAAAAGTCAAAAGTGATGTTAGTGAAAAATAAATATTCAAAGAAGTCAAATCTACTTGTTTGAATGTAAGTATGTACAGTGTTTCCTCGTTTATCGTGGGTGTTATGTTCCAAAAACTAGCCGTGATAATGGAAATCCGTGTTAATTAAAAAAATAAAATAAAATAAATAAATCCTTTAATTATATATATATTTTTTTCGTTCATATGTTTTTTCGTTTTGGTATGATTTTTACTTTATTATAAATGCTTTTTCATTCATCATATGTGTTGTTTTTTCATTTACATGATTTTTTTTCCATTAAAAGTTTTTTTATTTTTTTATTTACTTATACAGCACAGCATGTATTCTTTTCATTTATTATATATGTGTTTTCATGTTGGTATGATTTTTAGTTTATTATGAATGCTTTTTCATTCATCATTTATGTTTTTTCCATTTACAGTCATTTTTTTCCCATTAAAAGTTTTTTTTTTTTTTTTTTATTTACTTATGATACAGCACAGTATATATTTTGTATTTCCGGAATGCAATGACGTGGAGCAACGGGACAGACACCGTTGGATGCCCGTATGATACAGCCACACAGAAAAAACAATATTAATAAATATAAAATAATAATAAACAAACCAAAAAGCACGCTGTAAAAAAAACAAACAAACAAACTAAGTACGCTGTAAAAAAAAATCCACAAACTAGCATAACTTGACTTTACCTGACTGGCCCAATGTGGTTCTGGGAGGACGCTGCGGTGCTTTGTGAGACCAAAGGGGCTTGCACTTCCCCGGAATGTCTATGAGGCCTCAGCACGCTTCCTTTGGTTGCTTTTCCAGTCGGGGACTGATTGTCCGTGGCGGACGAAGGGGGGCTCTGCCTGGCTTGCGTCTGGGGAGCTTTGGTACTGGTGGACGGGTTCGAGGCACGTCTGGGAGGGTTGAGGCTCACGTCCGGCGTTGTGACTGATAGCTGAGGGTCGGAGCGACCTGAGTGGATAAAAGCAAGATGACACTTCATTAGGTACACAGGCGCAAGTTAGTGTGAGACAAAAGTCGATTTGGTGGACCATGCGGCCCAACAACGCTCCATTCGGTGGTTCCTGCCCCTCAACACATACACAATGAATGGGAGTGACGACGACACACTGTGCCTTGCTAAATGCAGTGTGAAAAGGGCTTTCGGTTTTAAAAAAATTCAAGTTTGGGCATCAAATTAGGGCTTCAGGCATTGGCTAGGATTTCAAGTTAGTAAATTATGGTTTCAAGCCGAGTTATGCTATGAAAGTAGGGTTTCAAGCCAGGCTTTGGGTTTCCAACATCATGTTTCAAAATAGTGTTTCAAGTTAGGGTTACAAGTTATGGCTTCGAGTTATGGATTCTAGTTAAGGTTTCAAGTTTGGCCATTAAACTGTAGTTACAGGCCAGAGTTAGGGTTTCTAAGTGGGAGTATCAAATTAGGGTTTCAAGCCAGGCTTAGGGTTTTAAACCAATGTTTAAAAGTAGGGTTTCAAGCAAGAGTCAGAATTTCAAATTAAAATTTGGGTTTTAAACATTGTTAAGAGTTTCTTGTTAAGGTATGGTTTTCAAAATAGGGTTTCTAATCAAGTTTGTGGTTTATAGTTGAAGGTTTCAAAGTAGGGTTTCAAGTTAGCGTATCAAGCTAGGGGTGAAAAAAAAGGGGCTAGGATTTCAAGTTAGGTTATCAAAGAAAATTTCAAGCCAGGGTTATGATTTTAAATAAAGATTAAGATTTAAAGATGGGATTAGGTTGCCAAGGTTAGTATTTTTGTTATAATAATATTTCCTTTTCATTACTTAATTTCTGTTTCATGAAATGTGACTCAACTGGGCGGGAGGGTGTCACCCTAGCACCCTCTGTTGATGAGCCGCCATTGGTCAGTGAATACTATGACAACAGTTTTTACCTTTAGGGGTGGATTTAGCAGGCAGCGGTGGTGGCGTGGCTACACCAGAGGGGGCGCCGTTGGCTGACGAATTTCTGTACAGGAACTCCAGGTTCTCGTAGGTCTGACAAGGTCTGCTGCTCGGGTTGCCGCCGGCGTTGCTCCCCACACTCCAGCGGGCTCCCACGCCGCCGTTTGACGACACCGGAGAGCGGTCCTTGGATACGGGGATCACCCAAAACAAGAAAACGCTTTCAGTGTACGGGTGCGAAAATACAAAATGTATTTACAAGAGGCTTACTACAAAAAATGTGTCTCCTCTTCCACTAATTGGTGCAAGGTTCAATTAATCTGTGCATCCTGCACTGTGAGATGTTTTTCTCATGTAAAATAGGTGCTTTGGCGCAGTAAAAGGAAAGTGAAGCGAGATGTTTACCTTCTCGTCCAGGTCGTCCTCGCTGTCGTACATCTCCTGCGCTTGAGTGTCCCACAAGAATTCCACGTGAATCTGAGAGTTGAACTTCCCGTTGTGGGCCAGCTCCAACTGCACACACACATGCGCACACATACTTCAATTAAAATGATTTTTTTCATTAGCTGTATGGAAGCATCTGTGTATGCAAATATGGGTTATGGTTTAAAAGCAAAGTATAAAGACAGGATTAGGGATTAAAATTGGAGTTTTAATATAAAATAACAATGTTTAACTCATTCACTCCCAGCCATTTTCACAGAAGCAGTCCCGTTCGCTCCCGGCTGTTTTACTGGATTTTGACTGATTTTGCAAGGTCCACAGATTATTGTGTTCTATTGCTATAAAAGCATGGAACCTATCAAAAGAAAGATTAAAGTCTCTTCTTTCATCAGGAAAAAAAGTATGTTTCTATCTGTTTCCCTTTTGCAGTCATTAGCATTAGAATATAGCTAGGTTTCATCAGTTTTCACAAATCTATTCAAAATTGTAAGCAATTGAGCTTTTTTTCTACATGGCCCTGGTTGATCTCCTTTGATCTGCTGCCACCCGCTGGCCGTTTGTGTAATAACTACCATTTCTGCAACCGTTCTTTGCAGTTGAGAGGCTGCATCAAAGCCTTCTGTATGTTCAAGCATAAAAAAACAAACAAACAAAAACGTATAAATACGTCTTTGGGACACTTAGAACATTAAAAAAACGTATTTATACGTTATTGGGAGTAAATGAGTTAAGGTTTCAAAATAGGGTTTCAAGCAAGAGTTATTGTTTCAAATTAGGATTAGTATTTCTAACAAAGAGTTCATATTCTATTTTTTTTTAGGGTTTCAGGATTAGGGCTTGAGGACAAGGTTATGGTTTCAAATTATGATTCCAATTAGGGTTAGGATTTCAAACCAGGATTAGGGCATCAAATAAGAGTTGGGTCAGGATTGCAAACAAGGGTTAGAGTTTGTCACACCAGGTTAGGATTGAAATGGTTTGAAATTAGGATTTCAAGTGATGATTTGAAATGATTTCCCACTGTCATCAGTTTTTCAATGTGTCGAAATGTCTCACCAGCTCAACACATTGCGTGTGCTGCAACCTCCTGGCGATATCAAGGGCAGTCTCTCCTGCAGAGTTGACTAAACACAACAATTCAATCAGAAATAATTCACATGTTCATGACTAATATTAGAGTAAGTGTTACCTATGTGAAGCGTGGCCTTGGCTTTTAGCAGCAATTTGAGTGATTCGGGCTTGTGATGGAGGACGCTGTAGTGCAGAGCCGTGTTACCTTCCGCTGTCCTCTTCTCCAAACAGTTGCTGGTGGGGCAAAAACACTATGAGGCTTCACTCTATACATATTTTCATAACTGGTAAACAACACGCAGCAGCATCCGCCATCGACCGATTAATTTCAATGGGCAGCTAAATGTCTTTTGCTGACCAAAATATTCCATCCGCACCCTTTGGTCAAAATGACAGACGGTTTTGTGTGTGCCTGCTGTGTTTATGTCTGACCTGTTCTGGCACAGGAAGTCCACGATGGCCAGAGAGCTCCTTTCTTCCAGACGCACGGCCAGATGAAGAGAGGTTTCTTTCAGACCCTTCGAGAGAAAACAACATGAAGACACGTGAGGACGAATGTTGGTGCACATCCGCTTGGCTAGTCAAGTCTGCTTGCATTGGGGTCAAGTGGGGCGGCGAGCTAGAGGATCCACCAGTTACAACTTTACAACTTCGATTCAAACCATAAAACTTACTTGAAATTAACTCATTCACTGCCACTGACGGCTATCCACGTCAAAAATCAATTTTTTTTACTGGACTGGCAGTGAATGAGTTAATTTGAAGAACCCTTACTTGAACCCTAATTTATAACACCTTTGTGTTATAAAGCTTGAAACCCTAATCTAAACTGCTAACCCTAAAACTCTAATTTGGGAAACCCTAACACTGGTTTAACCCGAATTTGAAACCCTAAAATTAGTTTAAACACCTAACCCTTGTTTAAAATAACTCAAGCTTGAAAGACTAATTTGAAACCCTGACCCTTGTTTGTAACCTAACCCTGTCTTTAAACAATACTTTGAAACACAAACTTAAAACATTTACCCTTTTGTAAAATGATAATGCAAGTTTAAAACCCTAACCAATTTTTGAAACCTTAACCTTTGTTTAAAATCATAATTCAAGCCACGTTTGAAATCCTGACTTATTTGAAAACCCTAATTTGGAATTCTGAAATGCATAGACATAAAACCCTAACCCTTGTTTGGAACCGGAACCGTTGCATAACTTGAAAACTCAAGATTGCCACACTTTGAAACCCTGATTCTTGTTTGTAACCTAACACTGTATTTAAAACCTACTTTGAAACACAAACTTATACCTTATGTATTTTTTGAAACCCGAACCGTTGTTAAAAACCTAACTCCAGGACTTGATTGAAATCCTATCTATGATTTGAAAACCCTAACTTGAAACCCGAATTTTAAACTCTAAATACAAATGTATAGTAAACTTGACACCCCAACCCTTGTATGAAATCCAAACCAAGGCTTAACGCCTTAACTCATTTAAAACTTTTGAAACCATAATCTTAACCCAAGTTTTAAAATCCTAACTCAGGCTTGAAACCGTAATTTATAGTCGAAAACCTTTATTTGAAACCTTAACCTTGAAGCTTTAATTTGAAATCTTATGCTAAATCTGAGCTAACTATCACCTATTGTCCTGCATATCATTATCAGCGCATGAACTCGACTGATTTTGAATGACGTCCAACCTGAGATGGAAACCTGGCGCAAAACAAGCAGCTGATGTCACGAGAGTTTCTTGTGCAACAGCCCCCCCCCCGCCCCTTCTAAACATCTGAAAACGCTGTCCAGATTTATGCAAGCTCACAAGACGGCAAGAAGATGAAAGAAAAACAAAAGCGGGAGCGAGCATGATGCATGCGTGTAATTCAACCGGCTTGTCTCATTCCGTCTCCAGAGACGCCAGATCCGGCCTCAAAGCTGAAATAACAAACCACGTCCAACCAGTACAAACACGAGTGCACACACGTCATCAGTGTAGTGCTTTTCTCCAATGAAGACTGACTAACAAAGTGACAATCAGGCCGAAAGCTCAATAATAAGATGTTTTGTTGAACTGACTTTACCATCACGAGATTCCTCTGCTGTTCCAATTCGGTCGCGCACGTGATTCGCTATGACGTCAAAGGTCCTCACCTGTCCGTCGGTCGCCGAAAGCGGTTTGGAGAGGTCCGCCCCTTCGGCAAAGAGCTGCAGCAGAGACGTCAGGTCCCGACTCTTGACGGCGTCGTACAGCTGGCCGGGTTCCGGCGCCTCCCTGCGCAGGACGTAGCGCCGCTCGGCGTACTTGGCTACAATGTACTCCTTTCGGGCATTCCTGGAAGAGCAGCTTCAAATTAGAGTGAAGATGTGAGATGGTTTTTAAGAAGAATTGAGACTCACATGTCACTCTGTGGCAAAGGTTTGACGGCGTCATTTGGAAGCCCCGCCTCCATGATGTCATTGAATCTTGTGTTGCCAATGCTGACGGCCAGCTGCCACATTACACAAAATAAAACAATGCTTAAATATTATACTGTGGATTTATTTATATTTCTAATTGTTTTGTTTTGTTGTTCGATTGAGACATGCGGTCGTTATCATTACAAGACAAACAATTGCATACATTATAACATAAACAGTTAGCGGTGTAATAAAAATTGATTATTTGAATTCCTTGGTGTTCAACACAGCACTATGGAAGCCCAAAAGTGTCATCATTCAATTTTAAAATTAGGTATTATCATTATTATCATCAATTGTGTTCATACTATTTTTTTTTTTTTTTTTTTTTTTTTTTTTTTTTTTATATATTTTTTTCATACTATTCTTTAACAAAAATGCTTGGACAAGACCACGTTATTCCGCAGAAAAACGCCATTATGAAATAAAAAGTCCATTGTGGAAAAGGACATTCGAAGATAAAAAATAACTTTGTAAAAAACGTTTTCTTATCTTATAAAATCTTGGAAAATAAATGAAATGTTATTTTATAAAAAGTATGACATTGTTAAATAATCATTATGAAATATTTAGTCATAATAAAATATGTGTTACATATTAAAGAATAGTATGAACACTTTTCATAATAATACCTCATTTTACAATTTAATGGCCATATTAGATAATTGTCTGTTATTTATCAAAAGGGTTTTTATTTCAAACTATCATTTTTATTTATTGAATTATGACACTTATGGGCTTCCTTACAGCACGATATTTTAGCCCGTATTTAATTGTTTTGTTTTTCAATTATGTTCAATTTATGCACCTCATTTTTCTTCAGCTGATTTTTTTGAAGTGTTCTATAAATAGAATCGGTTGAGTCTTGTGAAAGGTGGTAGTTCTCATGAATAATTGCAAACAGGATAATAGCGCATAAGCCCGTGCGTGACTGAGCATGCCTGGGACTTTTTTTTTTTTTTTTTTTTTTTTTTAATTTAATAACTGTGGGTTACTTTAAGTTGTATTTATTTCTATTGTGGCAAGAGAACGTGATTGATTAAATTTTCCGATATGGCATTGCCAGTCATTCTGTTTATTTATGTTGTGCAAGGAACGATGGCATAATCATAGTACACGTGAACATGCAACCAAGCGTGCCGTGAATTTTTTTTTGACTGTGGATTATTTCCTAGTCAAACTGTTTATTTCCATTGCGCATGGTGAGCATATTCATGTGACATGTTCTGTATACTCTGCATGCATATGAACCCGCACAGGATTGAGCATGCTGGCTTCATTTCTCCGAGTCGTTCTGTTTATTTCTATTACATGTGACCTTGCATTCTATTTTTGACTGTGGATTAATTCAAGTGACTGTGTTATTTGGTACCAGTAATTCAGAGGTGCTGAGCAGGTCCAGGGTCAGCGACTGGATCCTGGAGTAGTGCACACCCAGTTCTCTGTGAATCCCCGAACATTCGATGCAGGTCAGGATGCCGAGATTAGTCGACAGCCATGTTGGGTCTATAATGAAATGAAGGGTAAATACTAGAGCTGTCAAACGATTAAATGTTTTTAATCAGATTAATCACATCTTAGAATTTTGATTAATCATGACTAATCACTGACTTAAAAAAGCTTTTTTTCCCCCCCAACATATTTTGCCCGCTGTGTTAATTTGAATGTTTTGAGGACGTCTTCAAAAATGTATATCCACTGCACACGCTCATCCTGCTTTTTCTAATCACTTAATTATTTGCATAATTTAAAATGGGGAAAAAATGACCTACGACATATGTAAACATTTATTAAATGCTTTATTGCTCAAACTCCAACAGCGACCTTTAATGTAACCATCCACTGTCGGCTAAAAAGGATCATCTGCGGTCAAAATTAATAGTGTGATTAATCTGTGGTAATACAATGATTAATGCGATAATTTTTTTTGTGATTAATTAATTAGTTAACGCTTTAACTTTGACAGCACTAGTAAATACTCATGTTACATTAAATAAATACGACTTCAGCAATTGAGTCAAAACAAAATCTAGTTTGCTGTCTAAAGATGATGAACATGATGTCGACTATGGAATATATTTCAGAAGATTTTTCAGTTTTTTTGTTTGTTGTTTTTGTACCGCAATAAAAAAGTTCAATCGTTCAAATGTAAATCTTGTGACCTGGAGCGCCGCAGTCGGCGCAGGCCTCGTTGCCGGGCATGTGACGAAGTTCGCCGATGATAGCTCTGGAAAGCTCCTGCAGGCCGCTGTCCTGGAGGTGGAGCTGATCTCCTCCCAGTGCTGTGTTCAGGGCCTCCTCCTTGCTGTTCTGCAGCACCGACACCCAGCTGACCAACACGCACACAGGCAAGACCATGTCAATTATTGACAGCCTAAGCACACAGTAGCAAAGCCCCATGGAAAATTTTGAAGATTTAGGCAGGTGTATCATCAGTACATAGTAAGAGATTTTATTGTATTTATTATTTTTACACAGTGCATGGTGGTGGCGCAGGGCATCAAATTTTGATTACCCGCCATAAAACGTGAAACAAATTATGCAGTTACACAATGTCCTGAAACTCATCATGCACCATTTCCCACTTCCACATGAAAACACACAAAGCTTTCTTGCATTGTCAGCGCACAGGGAATTCCCACCCAAGACCATCTGGACAAAAGTGATCCTATTAATAACATGTTTCTTTCCTTTTCAATATCCTTTAGTTACCAGTCATTGTTGTACGGAGCTGATGACACCCTGGGTGCACTTTATTAGGTACACCCGTACTGCTTTATATTTTTATATCAGGCCAAAAATGTGGCTTTCAGTTCACCATTTTCCCCCCCCGCATTGTTCATACGCTCGACTTTTAAGCACACACCCAAGCTGAAAACGAACCGAGCATGACATGCAGTGACCTGCAGCAGAGTGAGGAAGAGATAAGGAGACTAACGTGAATGCAAAATCTCATTCTTACATCACACATTCCTGCTCGTCTTCTGTCTGGAAATGGTATGTGCGGTTATCTGTTGAAAACAAGCAATGGTAATGAGAAACATGTTGATTCCGAAGATGACGGTTGGATAGTTTAACTGAAAAAGTTGAGCTACGTCCTGACAAGTGAAAGTGAAAGTAGCAACAATGTCAAACTTAAGATTAATAGGACAGTATAACGAAAAAAAACAGCTCACTTCACCTTCACCTTCACTTTCTAAAAGATGGTATGCTAAAAAATAAATAAATAAATAAATAAAAAATCAGCATTTAATAAAGTAGATATATCTACAAAAAATCTAAAATAAAAATAATCAAATAAATTAATAAAATAAGATAGTTAATATTAATATAAATGGCGCAGAATGTCAGAAAATATGAGCACAAAATCAAAATATAAAAATAATAATAACTTTATATTATAAAATGTACTCCTACTTTGCCTTAACTTATTAAATACAATATAAAACATCTTATATATTACTGAGATATTTTTTAACTATAAAAATTATTAGAAAAATTAGTATGAAGTAAGTTAATTTCTTATTTGTTAATACACTTTCTCGTAGGAACAACCATGAAAACTATTCTTGTCAAGAATTCCAAGGAAGTCAGGGTTAAGGGTCAAAGATAAAACTCACGAGTAACCAGGTCAAAGGCTTTGCGGTCCTCCGGGTTGGGTCGCACCTGGCAGGTCAGGAGGTTGAGCTTGGCTGGTGGTCGGTTGATCTGAAAACACATGCACACAGACTCATATAGATACATATTATTAGTGTATACTTTTTTTTTTTTTTTTTAATTCTTTGACATTACAATTATTGTGTGCTGCTGTAAAACAAGAATGTTGTGGTTGTGTTGCACTGGATTTTATTTGTAGTCGTTACCGTGCTGTGAGAGATGGTTAGGCAGCCAAATTTTACTCCACATTTCCTCTTCTGCCACACTTTTCTAATCCTGTTGGAGAAAAAAGGGCGATGAGGAGCATTTCTGACAAGCCCTTTTAAAGCTCATCTTTCAAATCTTGACCATACACATGGGGAACCCCTCGTACACATGGTCTGTATGTGTGTGTGCGTGTTTCATATGTTTGTCTAAAAGCTGGGTCCACTCAACAAAACCACTTAGCCTCAAAAAAGTTAGAAGGAGGGGCCCCTGTTTGAATCTTCATGTCAGGATAATGGAAAGCAGCTGGAGGGGGGCAAGTATGAGACCCTCCTTACCCTCCCCCATCGTCACGACGACCACAACCTCCCCCTTCTTGTTCCATGCATTCATCTGTGTGCCCTAACAGCGACTCAGCAGGAGACCGAATTCACACGGGGTGATGATCTTTCACTCACCCGTCACTCTTCTTGAGCAAGAAACCCGACTTCTCCGTCCCGTACTGCTTGTTGCCCTGCGGCTGGTGGATGCTGTAGCCGTTGCCCGAGTTCTTCCTGTTTAGGTATTCCTGACACAAGAAATACATTCATCATACACAACCAATTTTCTTTTTTTTTTTTTTTTTTAATTGCAAAACAAACTGCTCTGCCATGCTTTGTTCACAAACAATAACAAAAACTCAAATTCAAGTTAGTGGTTTAAATTATGAAGCAATCTGTTGGGCAAGTTTACTTTAGGACACATGAAAATGTGTCTAAAATGGCCACTTTAAACCAAAATTATGCACTTCCTGCATCTTTTCTGGGATGGCTTTTTTGAGACTTTTTTTTTTATGAGTCAACTCATGATAGACATGTGCATCAAATTTTATGTTTCTGAGGGAAAACTGGCTTCAGGGCTGAATTTTTATTTTTGCAACCCAGCCAATATTGGGAAGTAATGGCCACAACGATCACCAAATATAACACTTAATGAGAATTATATATATATATATATATATATTTTTATTTATTTATTTATTTATTTATTTATTTATTTATTATAGTGTTTAACTGTTTTGTTTTAGTGTTTAAATGTTTTTATTTGGTAGTTACTAAGTTATTAGATCCAGTGTTTTCTCATGGGGGAGCCTCCACACTGAGAGGGGCGGCTGTTCTTCTCCTGTGGGCGGGCAGTAGTCCCAGGGGGGCCCCTTGGCCCGCTTCAGTCTGTTTGGAGAGGGCCACGGTCACTGTGGGCCGGCGGTCTCTGGGATGGCATTCCTCCCTGTGGTGGTTGGCCGTCATCCCTCTCAGTTTGGATGAACCCCTCCTGGGTGCCTTTCCTCACAGGGTTCTTCTGTGCCCCGCCATGTTGTGGTTTGCATGTGTGTCTGTGGGTACGATCATGGGGATATGGGCGGGAGGGATGGCTTTTTCTTTTTGTTGTATTATGGATGTTTTAATTGTTCAGCACTTTGAGTTGCATTTGAATGTATGAAAGGTGCCATATAAATAAAGTTTGTTTTGATTTGATTTGATTTGATAAGAAAGCATATTTTGTTCAGTACATTTTGAGTATGGGAACGCTCTTAAAATGGCAATTTATTTCGCACAAGAATAATGACAAAGAAACTTCACGATGGCCTAAAAGTCTTGATGCAAAAGTCTCGAAACAGTTCCTAATTTATGCTGAGGAATGTGTTGCTCTGTTTCAAGATTTACCTCTTTGCCGTCCACTTGCAGGAGCAATCGAAGAGAATCCCTCAGTTGAGTGAGCTGTTTGACTTCCTCATCCTGGTCCAGCCGTACCTACCACAAAATCATAAGTACCAGAAATCATCATCAAATCGAAGTAGGTGAATCGGAGACTTTAATTAATAGATGACCTAGATTTTTTTTCTATAACTTTCACGGAGAAGCCAACGAAACGGATGCTGGAGCTGACCTGACCACACATCAACATCACTTTTGTTTAAAGACATAAGAATTAATAATTAATAATTAGTGAAACAAGTTGTTAATGATTTGTAAGGAGAGGGTAGGACAAGATAAGCTTTGGCTTCCTTCTGCCCCTTCTCGAACCAAACACTTTGGATGACCTTTTTTTTGTTTATTTTTGTGTGTATTTGTTCGAGATAAATAAAGATCAAATCAAATCAAATCATAATGATGGAATATCTCAAAAGCAAGGATTCAGGATTTCGATTTTGTTTTGTTTGCTATTCACGGCAGGATTACTCTACTGGAAAAACAATGAATACTATATAATAATAATAATAATAATAATAATAATTTATTTCCTCATTGCGAGTGAGGGGAGGCAGTTCAGGACTTAAGAGCTTTGAGTCCAAGTCCCAGTTACGCAGACCATACTCAGAACCGCCCTCAGAGGTCTCGCCTTTTCTTTCCCCAAAACACAAGCAACAACACGATTCCATTCAACTGAAAGACATCAGCACGTTTCCCCAGGAAGATGCTGACGACTGACGCGCTGTTATCTAAACGGGCGATGACGAGTCTGAGCGAAGACACGTTCCGCTGCCTGTGAAAAACCAGAATAACACGTAACCCTCAACGTTTTTGCTTTTTTTTTTTTATTTTTTATTTTTTTTTATCCATCCATCGCGCAAGGGCAGGTCTGAGCAGAGCGGAACGAGTCGGGAGAGTTTCGAGGGAAAGTGTGACGGAAGCTTTGGTTTTTACCGCGTGCTAACAGTGGAAAGATGTCTTCCAATAACTTGCAGAGGAAAAGTTTTGGCTTGGTGCGGAAAAGAAACAGTGGAAACAGTTCGAAACGGTTGAGATTCTAAAAGAGAATGTGGTTCATATTGCGTGAATGCTCATGCAAGCCTTTATTAACATTGCAAAAGACAGAGTGGTTGACATACCCCCTATAAAAAATGCATCCATCCATTATCTGATCGGCCCCTATAATTACTAGTTTCAGCCATAAGAAAAGAACAAACTGATCCCAAAACAGTTGAAAATTTTCTTACAGTATTACCCTTAAAAATAAATAGCTATCAGATTAGTAAATTTGAAAAATATGCACCAGAGGTGGGTGTGTTAATGTCACAAAGACTCACTGTCATATCCACTAACAAACCTAAACTTAGCTCCACCCTAACCAGGGTTATAATAGTTTTGGATTTTTCATTTTTTTGTTTTTTTATTTTTTAAAACACAGATTATTATCCATCCATCCATCCATCCATCCATTTTCTTAACCGCTTTTCTTCACCAGGGTCGCGGGGATGCTGGAGCCTACACAGAATATTAAATTAATTAATTAATTAATTAATTAATTAATTTTAATTAAGACATTCATTGCCAGACCAGCAAAAAAAATGCATCATTTGACGTCTTTTTCCGTCAATGGCAGTGAAAGAGTTAAGTACTTAAGTAAATACATAAATACTAACCTTTTTAAACTCTTCTGAGTAAATCATAAATAAATTCTAAGTACGTAATAAAGTAAGTAAGTAAATAAATAAATAAATAAATAAATAAATAAATAAGTAAATGTTAACATTCTTCTTCGGTTTTAATTCTTTTTAGTAAATATCAGTGTGCCATCACTTGTGAGCTATTTTCAGACCAGGGCTACTCATGTTGTCCCTGGGGCTAACTCGAAGCCATTGGCACCATTTTATTATTTCTAAATTAATCAACAGAGTAAAAATGCATCCGTATTTGGACAGTGTCTCGTTCGTCTTGCTCAGCCCCCCATCCTCCTTCTCCGTGTGTAACCACTCACCCCTCCTTTCTCTGCTTACTGAAAAGGGGGGGGGGGGGGGTTAATTGTAGGCAATTAACTTGAAGAGGCGTCTCGTTTACTCAACTCTGCAAGCAGCCAATCATATTCTACCCTGCTTAGTACTCCCCTAACCCTTACCGATGACAAACAGTATTATCAGTTCTTGAACTTTTACTTTTTAAAACCAGGCTAAACCGTCAAACCGGTAATCGTCTCATATACTTACGAGTGACTGATGTCACTTATGTTATAATGAAATATATCATAGCACTTGGCGTCCAATCAGGTAGTGCTAACAACGTCTCTATGCTAGTCAATGCTACAATCCTCAATTCACTTCTTTCACAGCACTTCACAGGGTTAAAAAAAAAAAAAAGGTCATGCACAAAGCGACTGTTTATTACCGTGTGAACCGAAGACGCCAGTTTCTCCACAAAGGGAGCAAGATTCTCTGCAGCTTTCAGTCCGTCCTGAAAAAAACTGAGAGCAGAGGAGGGGGGAAAAAAAAGGAAGAAGAAAGGCTGAGTCATGGTGTCACTTCAATCCAAACAAAATCACACGCTCAAGCAGTCCACTTCAAACCGCTGGGAAGCTTCCAATTGGCAAAACGGTTAACCAACAGCAAAAAAAGAATTTTTGAATGTCACTTTTTCATGCCAAGAAGAACACAAGATGAGTTGTTCCTCCAGCCCCATCATCTTATGTGACACCCAGTCGATACATGGAAAGTACACAAGGCAGAGAAAATGGCTGACCTGAGCTGGGCTTGGAAGAACTTTATGAGGCTCTGGAGGAGATCCGGGCCTTGACGGACCTTCAGCTCCTGGATCTTCAAAAGGTACTGCAAATATTTGATATTTTGACTTAGAATTTCACTTTGATTACATCACAAATCACAGAAATCTGACGACCTTGTGCATATAAAGCGAATGTACGCGCAAGCAATGACGTCATTGTGAGTGTTTGTGAGAGACAACAGGCACACACAGACAGCAGTAGTCGGGTGGAGCAGCTCGCAAGAAGTGGAAATTCCACTTTCCACTTGACCCGCCTCCTCACATCCACAACCGCTGTCAATCACGAATAGAAGGTGGAGGACAGAAATTAAATTCTGGAATAATTCGTTGGTAGTTCGTGAATTTCTTTTTCTTTTCTTTTTTCTTTTTTTATTTACTGTATTTGTTTTTAAGATTTTTTTTCCTGAAAAACATTTTGAATTTTTATCTTTTTTTTTATTTTTATTTATTTATTTTTTTTAAGAATTTGGGGTTTTGAAAAAAAAAACATAAAAAAATCTTCATCTTTTATCAGCATTGTTTTTTCTTTTTAAGAATTTTGGGAGTTTTGAAAAAAAAAAAAAAAAAGTTCTTCCAAAGCATTTTAATGTCCGGCTATTTACCACAAAAAGTTAACTTCATGTTTTTTGAAGCGGAAAATTATTATAATTATGATAATTACTACTTTTTTTTTTAGTTTTTAAATAATGGATTATATTTTCTTTGGAATTCTTCAGCTCATTTCGGGGGGGGGGGGGGGGGGTTTAGCATCCATTGCTGGTCTTTTTAAAGGTCTTTTTAAACACTTGACTCATTAAGCCATTTTCAGCAGTAAAAATTTAATATTTTATCCAGAAAGAATTTGATCACTTCATTATTTTTCTTGTTCAACTAATAACTTTAAAAAACTATGTTTTTCCATTTGCTGTGGACCGAAGATGACATCACCTGTGCTGAGGAAGTAGGAAACGACCAATCATAGCTGACCTGTTTTCTGGATTTGGTCAGCAAACTGAGCCATGATTGGTTGTTAGCAAAGGTGATGTCATCGTCAGTTGACAGCAACTGGAAAAATTAGTATTTAAAAGTATTAATGGTACATGAAAAATAATGAAGTTACTGAATTCATTCTGGACGAAATATTAACTTTTTGTTGTTGAAAATATCTCAATGAGTAAAGTATCCCTTTAAGATTTTGACATACGACAGTACTGCATACTCAGATCCAACTGTGCATTGTGCAAGAAATCCCTCAGCATTCAGTTGAATCATAAAACAGCAAAACGCTCTTCTGAATGGACGACAATAACGCATCCAACCGGAACACAACCGTACTCCCTCCGGCCTCCTCCCCCAACCACATATTTTTCCCATAAAACAAGTTGGAAGCCTCATTTGGAAGCTTAGAAGAAAAGAAGACCACCCATGAGGATGTGGGTAAAGAGCACTTCAGGTATGTGCAAGGTGTTGTTTGTGCTGGCGACTCACTTCGCACATCTGCAGCTGGAAGGTCCGCCTCTCCCTCTCCATGTCCTCCCCTCCGTCCGATCCCTCCGTCCGGATCAGCTGCCTGCTCTTCTCCTTGCGCTCTTTCTCCAGTTTTGCTCTAATGTAGATGAGTTCATCAATAAAATGTGAATTTAATGTTCATGGAGGGGGGTCAAAGTAAAGAAGGAAGGGACCTGGCGTATTACAGTAGTTACATTTTTAAGTCGTACTCCTTCCAGCTCCTCTCCATCTGTTTCTTCAGCTCCTGAGGAAAACACATGAGAATAATAAATAATAATTTTTAAACATACTGTACAGAGTGTCATTGTAGTTCAACTGACACTTAACTTTTCTGCTATCTGGCTAAACCGGCTTCCACCAGCCACCATCCGCTGTGTGATTAATATACAGTGACTGAGGTCACGCTTTTGCTCGTCTATTGCCATGGTGACGCTTACAGTCAAACAATAAGCAGGTTATATCTGCTTGGAACATTGTTTTTTTCCATTCGTCTTTATAAACTGCTTTATAATATTATTTATAGGCGACAATGGGGAAATACGCGCAAAGGTTTGTTGAGGACATGGATGTCTTTTGCTGGTCTGGGTTTAGATTTTCTGACTGAATGATTACCATTGGGAAAATATCTTTACAAACGTGTGCGTGTGTATATGTTTCTAACCATCCTTCCAAGGACAAGACTCAGCACCACCCCCTGATGTCATTTTCATTTATGATTATTTTTAGGTTAGAATTTGTCATCATTTATTCTCATACAATTATGATTTTGTCAAATTTGAGTATTTTTTTTTTAAATAATACAGAAATTATCTTCTGAAAGAAGTTAATATTTTTTGTTAAATTGTTGTTGTTTTTTATTTAAGGAAAATAGAACATTTAACAGATAATCTAACAACCTATTTTGGAAGGTAGTGCATTAATTTTTATTGTTAGTTATTTTATAAAAAATAGTACTATTAAAAATTAGGTACATAATTTAAATTTTAAAAATCTATTTAAAAAATAATAATTTAACCCACTGTGGAAAATAATACTTAACAATATTCCCATTAAAATGAACTAAATATTTAACTTGATAATAATCAGCATCATATTATTTATTTAAACATCATACTGTTAAGCTTTCCATTGTTAACGCAAAACTTGAGAAGAAAGATTATACTAAAATGAAGTAACCACTATATTTTAAAATGGCTGATCGTTGGAAGGAAAAAAAAAATCATAGGCCAAATTAAAACAAAACAAAAAAAAAGTTTTTACAGGACCACAAGTTTTATTATTGTATTATGAACATTATTATTGATTCACTTCTGACAGAAATTATGCAAACTCAACTCATCACCCTCTTAAAATATTTTTTTTTTTATGCTTAAATCCTCTCCTCATGATACAAATGGTTCAAAAAATCTACTTAGTCAGTTATTTTAAGAAGGCATCGATATAGAAAATGCCATTAACCATGTTCCATCAAGTTGTATTATGCTTTGCGTATGTATTCACTCTGACATTCGTTCTTTCGGTTATTAAGATCACTCACTGATTTTGGAAGAAAAACCCGCCGAAGCCTCCTCAAGTGCTCTTGTTCCATTAGAGTTCATTTAACTGAAATCGAGTTTAACGTTCATTCGGAGACTATCAAGGGAACTTTTCACGCACCAATCTGCTGTCGCGCAGCTCCGATTTCAGCACATTTTCCAAAGGGAAGGCCATGATGTTGTTGAGGTTCTGCACCTGGAACATGTCAAGAGTGCAAGAAAAGCACAATATATCAGGTTTTCAACTCGCTGTGTGTGTTACAAAGCAGTTCAGAAGAGGTTATTTGTAAGAAAAAAGACAGGAGAGCTAAGAAATGTCATAAACAAGGCCATTAAATGCTAAACTTTTGAATTTAAAAAATCTGTTGTATAACCCAAAATGCTATTGGGAATGTTTTTGGGGGTCCTTCAGCTGAATTCTTTAGCTACTAGGGGTGTGCTCAAAAAATCGATACGGCAATATATCGTTGCGGGCCTCATTACAATACACGTATTGATACGCAGGTGTCAGAATCAATATTGCTCGTTATCTTTAAATAGGCAGTTAACGTTTGACTTTGCAGCTTGCATTGTACCTAAAAAAAATAAAAACCAGCAGCGTCTTTGAAGTTAATTGACTTCAATTAATCCAAAAATAGCTCACCAGTGATTGGACACTGTGTCTTGCTAAGAAAAATGAAAACAGAGGAAGAATATACTTCTAAACTTAACATGGCACATGTCTGTAACAATTTTCGTATATTTTGTTTAAAAACGAAATAGAATGTGTTACACGAAAAAATAATGCTGTTCTTATTTCCCCAAATATTTCAAATAAGCACATTTTAGAGCTGTAATTTTAATACTTTGATATTTTTGCTCATATCGGCTCATGCATATTAATACATTTTCCTGGTGTGTCTGTGAAAGCTGCTCCTTGCTCTGCAGTGCGTGCACATTTAAACCAGGCATGCCGCTTGGTTGCTAACAAAAATATTTTTGTCAGTCAGCATAACAAACATCCTTTAGGTGCACATATGCAAGTAGATTAATGTAATATATCGGAATACGTATCGCCTTGAAAATCAAGTATTGGGATACATATGTATCGCGATACGTATCGTATCGTGACCCCTGTATCGTGATACGTATCGTATCGTGTGGTTGGCGGCAATACCCAGCTCTATTAGCTACCAAGTTGAAATAGAAGAGAATGATCGGAAAAAAACAAAAACTTGCTTAAACATTTCCATTCATTTCACACAGATGAGCAAGGGAGTGGAGGTGACAGAGTGCTCTCGTCTGTGTGTTGAATCACTTATGGAGGTCTGTTCTTAATTAAAATCTCCATAGAAACTATCAGTGGGAGGCTTCAGTGCGCACACAAATACACACACTTTTAATTTGAGCAACGGACTAATGACTGTGTTAGTCAAGCAGCTCTATTGTCCTACAACCCGCCAACTGGTTATCCAAATGATTCATTTCTTCTCCCTAGTGTCAAGATAACCTCGTTTCCCTTTGTTGGAGTCGTGTTGAAGACCGCTCACCAGATTCTTGAGAAGGACCGTGACTTCTCGGGTGAACACGGCCATGTTGAGGAAGCCGGTGGAGACCTCGTTGTTGTCCTGGCTCAGGTGGCTGTTGCCCAGCTTCTCCAGGACCTCCGTGTACTGCTCCTTGGCTTCCATGTGAGCTGCAAGATCCAATACGGCGTCAGTCGACGGCATGTGGGTTCCATTAGTTGTCCCGCCGTAGAACACAAAGCAGCTTAAAAGGGTCTGGATTTAATGAAGTGAAGTGGACTGGATATATGGGAGAAAGTGAAAGTTGTTTTTTTCTCGGATGAGACAACGATGAATCATTTTTCAAACGAATTTGTTACGGGTAAATATGTGAAAATTAAGACACGTCTTACGGTAAATTTGACAATGTTTTTGCTTTCGACTTAGGAGTTGAGTTACAATTAAGTGAGCCTTGGTTTTTCATGTGTGGTTTTTCAGTGCTTTTACACCTGTTAGATTCAAAGTCAAGTCTGTTAAATGTCAACCCCCCAATTTTTTGGGGGGCAATAATATGTTCTATGCAGCCCCACTAATCTAAATATGTTAGTCTGGTTTATATTGTGTTAGTGGAATATGAGTTAAGCAGCAAAATCCAGCCATTTTTATCCATCTCAGGGGGCAGCCATTTTGCCACTTGCTGTCGACTGAAGATGACCTCAATGTTGCTAAGGGTTCAGGCAGCGACCAATCACAGCTCACCCGTTTTGTGAACTGTGATTGGTTGTTACCTGAGAACTGAGCAACTATGATGTCACACTCGACAGCAAGTGTCAAAATGGCTGCCCCTGAGATGGATCAAAATGGCTGGATTTTACTGATTAACAACCAATCACAGTTGAGGTAACAACCAATCAAAGCTCAGCTTCAGAAAACAGGTGAGCTGTGATTGGTCACTGCCTGAGCCCTAAGCAAAATTTATGTTATCTTCAGTTGACAACAAGTGGCAAAATGGCCGCCCACTGAGATGGATACAAATGGCTGGATTTTGCTTCAGAACTAATTTTCAACAAATGTAATATTAATCAGAATATCATGTTTAGTTAGACTAATGACGTCACACATAACATAATTTTGTCAAGAAACATTTATGGTTTACTTCCACTTGAAGGCACTCACAAAGGTCAGGGATCGAACCCACATCCTCTGGGTTAGGAGATAACTATTGTACCACTGATCCATGCCACTCTATGCTGCTCTGCGCTCGTCACAGCTACAGTGAAATGAAAAAGAAAAAAGCCAGGTGGATTTGTTCACGAACAAATTGGTTTCCAATTTTTCTGACAAGTATTGTTCGAGTTAACGCAGAGTGTGAGATCTATGTTTAGAGAGGGAAAGTGTATGCTTGGCCTGGACGTCCTATGACACAACACAACCGACTCTGCTTTTTGCCTCATTAGTTTGTTTTCTCGCAAATTTCTCATAAAATCATACACACAAAACGCCACAAAAACAATGACGAGCGCTTAAATGCGACACAGATGTGAAAATCTTGTTAAAGCGAAAATCAAGAGTCTGTATTGAATTACAACTATTTTGTCATCAGACCACAACATATTTGAGAATGTCTGCCATGAGAAACTTCCTTACATTTTCTGGTTACGTCAATGCAATAAAGAGCGGTCGCACGGGATCTACAAATGCGACGTGCAGGAAAAGGACATGTCGGGATGGCTTTGAAGATTTCCTAAAGTTGGGGGGGATTTGTGGGAATTGAGGGTTAGTTTCTACTTGAGCTTTGGAGCCGATTAGATTCGGACATTGTATCATGTTGCAATATCTTACCAAACCTCATTCTATCGTGAGTTTAGATATTAGTCACACACATTAGAGGGCAAGTCAACCCCACCCCCCCAAAAAAAAAATCTTGACAGTAGTATGTTATATGTAACCTCACTAGTCTAAATACGCTGCGATTGGCTGGCAACCAGTTCAGGGTGTACCCTGCCTACTCCCCGAAGCCAGCTGGGATAGGCTCCAGCACCCCCCGCCACCCTTGTGAGGAGCACACGGTTAAGAAGATGGATGGATGGATGGATGGATGGATGGATGGATGGTCTAAATACGGTATTCTGGTTAGTATTGCATTAGTGGGATATGAGTTAAAGAGCAAAATTCTGCATTTTTTTTATCAATATCAGAAGGTGGCCATTTTGCCACTTGATGTCGAGTAAAAATGACATCACAGTTGCTCAGGTCTCAGGTAACAACCAATCACAGCTCAGCTTCAGAAAACAGGTGAACTGTGATTGGTCGTTGCCTGAGCAACTGTGATGTCATCTTCAGTGGACAGCAAGTGGCAAAATGGCCGGCCCCTGAGATGGATAAAAACGGCTGAATTTTTGCTGTTTAACTCATATTCCACAAATGTAATATTAATCAGAATGTCATGTTTAGACGAGTGAGGTCACATTTTATTGTCAAGAATTTTTTAAGGTTGACTTCCCCTTTATTAAGTACACATGCGTCTATGTAAGATGTAGGTAAAAAAAAAAAAAAAAAAAGTTCATTTTTTAAATGAAAAGTATTAATTTAACAATAAACTTATGACTGAAGTTTTAGATTGCAAACTGTTATGTGTTTCAAATACACCTCGTATTAAAGTAAACATTGAAAACAGACTACATGTGTGAAACTATCACACAATCTGCACATAAAATGAATTTCTACAGCTCATCTTTTGACACACTTTCACATCAACACTTTGAGGTTTTTGCAACCAGGACGGGAATACTAGATGGTGTATACACTAGACGGCTTGTAGGTCAGTGAACATGGGGGGGTGTCGAGGGGGGCAAAGTGACTCACAGTGTTGATGTACGATCTCCATCGGGAGTGATTAAAGGAGCGAAACGACATAATGGTCGAAGGCGGGCGCTTACGATCAGTCCTCTCCTTCACCTACAATTTATGCTGTATGCTTGCCTAAATTCTGGGCAGCCGATGTCTGAGTCACTCGCTTCTGGTTTGGAATGGGAAGTTTAGAGGAACATCAAGCGTGCACTTCCTCGGAGCTGGTACATGTTTCTCAATGGCATGCGCACACACACACAAAGCAATTACTCAGCGCTGACGGAATCACATATCGTTAGCACGTTGGCCTCTTGATGCATGTAAACACGTTCATTCATACTGTACAGCCCACAAACATGCAGCAGCAACTTTAGATACCGTTTAAGGGTATCAATGGGTTATTATTAATAACAGCTTGCCAAATAGTGAGCCAAAGCTGAGCTCTGCGGTACTTCTTTGCCCCTCTCTACTCATTATGGAAAGTAGCTCGTTTCAAATTATGTCATAAACTTTCAAGCGAGGCTTTTTAAACAGTAGCAGAAAATGGTGAGGGCAGAGTTAGAACTTCAAAATAACACGAGAGTATAATAATCGACTTTATTTGAATCTGTACCCAAATTTCAAAGGATGAATCATCCTTTTGTTAATGTCAAACAGGAGGCTACTCATCCATTTTGATAATACTGTACCTAATTTCATATGGACAATTATTATGACTATATACTTGGCAAGGGTCATAAGTTTGTAATGCAGTGTTGACATTGGCTATCTGCCACAATTTCCCAAAATGACGTCAATCGTTTCATTTCCTATCTCGCTCCTGCTAATCAAAGCGCGTCAGACAGCCTGTTGCACGAGTTAAGGTCAAGAATGAACTTTTCTGCTTCACACTCAACCCAGCAGAGATGATAAGTGCAGTGTCAACATCAACAAATGACACACGGCAGGCGGGCGACGCCTGGCCAGCGCATGACAACATGACGACATTAAACGCGAGGAGGACAGACTTTGAGCAGGAAACTCACTGAGTCCTGAGTTGTGGATGGCTTTGATCATCTTCTTCATCTTTTGTAGAGTCGTGTGATCTATTTCCAGGGACTGTAAACAACAAAAAATGGGACATTAGATTGCCATCTTCGAGGTAACCCAATTAGGAAGTATAGGTCGGATGGAAATGACTTCCCAGCCACAATATCAGATTTAGAGGTTCGATATGGAAGGAAATGACATCCTGATACATGTTTTTATACACCAATACGATATATGTCCCGACACAGTATTTTTCCGTAGTCCTTCTGTTGTGTTTATTTTAGTGTTGTTCCGATACCGATACTGGTATCGGCAGAGGCGCAGATACGGCATCAAAACAGTGGTATCGGTATCGGTGAGTACTCACAAGTAACATGCCGATACCATTAATTCCAACGCTAATATAGGATTTTGGATGCATCTTATGTCTTGCTCGTGCACGACATTCGCTGATATGTGACATGTTCACTGCATGCCGATAAGATATCCTATTGGCCCTTGAATGCTCTGAACCAATGGCAGGACAGCGTTTTCATTTGAGGGAAAAAAAAAAATTGGCCGATACTGCAAAGCTGGGTATCGGGATCGGTATCGGGGGCCAAAAAACGGTATCAGAACAACACTAGTTTATTTCTTAACATGGGTCAATGTGACCCAAATATCACATAATGCAATGCAATGTTTTAATATTTAAAAAAAAACTACATTAATGCAAACTTTTTGAGGACTTTTCTCTATTTATATAATATACATTTTATATAGACCAAACAATAAATAAAAACATATATTGTAAAATAAAATACAAATATTCAGTGGCTAAATAAATACTGCTCATATTACACAGATTTACCTATTGTAATGCAAAAGGTTCCCACAGCATGTAACTAAAACAACAACCTGTGAGCAAGCATGTCAGTCATCTTCCTTCATACATCACTACAAATGATTCCATCTTACTTATTGTCACTTGTCTGGCTCACCTAGTCAATTTTATAATATACAAGGTCCAACATAGATATTGTAATTAACATTCCTTCCCAAAGTGCATGTGAAAACACACCAAGGAGTCAGCTAAGGTTGCCTAATTTATTCCAAAGTCTCAACTTGCTTCACATCATGTTCTGAAAGGCCCTCTGGGGAAACTTGACACTCAAAATAAAATGTAAACAAGCCATTCATCCATTTCGGGTGTTTGTCCAGCGTCCAAATTTTGTGGTATAGCCCGGGGGTCCCTCCAGATCATCCTGGGGGAGACTCCTCGTGGTCCCAGGTGGAAGCCCCTATCACACTGCTTGCACAAACAGGCGGTTTCCCGCCATTTCAGCTTTAATAAAGACACTTTGTTCATGTGGATGTGTGCTATATAACATTGGAGACTGTTGTTTTTGTATTTGATTTTAGTTTTACCTTCAAGACAGAAGTGGATGCATTGTAACATCGGACAGTTGCTTGAGTCTCATGTTCACGATGCTTCTAATTCCGTATCTTAGACACGTAGCTAGCCAATGTGTAAGATAATGTCTCTGTTTTTTTCTAAACAAGCAAGCTTCAACCTTCTTTACTCGACCTCACACAGACTCGCTTTTCCGCTGGTCCAGACACGAGGCGCTACTCCACCAGAAACAACTTTAATGGGGCAGAAATTCAGACGGAACAGAGACTCTGTGTTGTTAGGTGGTGCCGTTTAATGCGCCCTCGCTCACTTTTGATCAAGTTCATTCCCATCTCATCACAACAAGTGTGGGTCCACTAATTAATAGGCTGAGTGGATGCTGTGAAATGTGACGCAGTGAATGGGAAAGTGATTAAAAAGTGAGTGTGGATATGGGACTGTTGGTGGCAGAGGATAAACACAGTGGCAACAAACAGTACAGTGTTTATAGTTTGGTTAAACACACGTGGGCAGACACACTTAATGAGGGCATGGCGCTCTGTAACTCACTCGGGCGTCAGCTTACTTACTGCAGTTTTCCCGTCTTTGTGGATTGTCTAGTTATTTCTATGATGTAAGAAAGATCATCACCATTTTGAAGTGAGCCCTAGCATGTGCTAAAGCTAAATTAATTGTAGTTTGTGTGTTTTAGGCTAACAGCTTGAAAAGTAATCTGACAGCTCTTGCCAGTCTATATGGAGTACTTGAGAGCTGCTAGCGACTAGCGCGGCTAGCGGCTAACGCTGGAGCCGCCGCTAAAACCTGGTAACAGATGCCGTACAACAATACAAAGTCAGCGAAATGAATTTTTTTATTTTTTTTAATCTTTTGTTTTTTTTTTCTGATTGAACACGATTTCGAGACAAAAATTATTTGTGTTGTTGACGTCGGTTTATTTTGAAGTTGACCTTCTCACTCCGTTAACGGCGTGTGCTATCATGCGTAGCATTAACAATAGGGATGTAACGATATCCAAACATCATGATACGATATTATCACGATATGAAGGTCACGATACGACAATTATCACAATATTGTGGGAAGGTTGGCGACACAAAAAAGGTCACAATATTGAAAAAAAATGAGCTCATACTAAAAAAAAAAAAATCACAATATTGTGCTTTTGTACATTACAGCAATGCATATAAACCTAAAATCTCTAATAACACTTAATATTGAGGCACTTACTTGCTAATGCAAGCGCACATTGAGTTCCTCCACATATTGACTCGTTTCACCAGCATATTTTGTGCCCCTTTACTGACCATTAATGTGGATTTTAAACATAGAAGGACCAAAATATTCCTTGTGAAAATTAAACTGCACTAACAAACTCGCGACTAGGGGGTGCTAGAACTACACAAATGGAAATCAACCCGACTTTTTTAACAGGTGTGCTGCTTTTAATAACGTAACATGACAACGACGATATATTGTGGCAGTTTTGATATAGTGATATCACGATATTGCCGTTAACTTTACATCCCTAATTAACAATTGTTCCTGCGGTTGGCTTGACAACTTCTTCCTGACAGTGTACACGTAAATAAACGAGAATCTGAAGCAGAAGAAAAATGCATCAAGCATTTTTTTTAACTGAGGTACTCTATGTGCATGAGGACTTCTATGTGGTCTGAATTTTGTGGGCACGATGACATACTTACTATACTTACTTACGATACAGATTCAATTTCAACATTCCCACAACGTCGTTTTGACAGCAGCTGCTGGAAATGAGTGACACTAGTCGTACGTTATATTTATAGGAATGAAGAACCTTTGTCATCATGTAGTAAGGTTAGTAAGCAAGCTGCAGAGTGCACGTGGGGGAGAGAGAAGAGGGAAGGAATTGCCAAACCCTGCAAACCACAATCATGTCCACATGTTACCCTCTCACCGTTAATCAACATGTCCCAGACTAAATACAGTATGCCCAAGATATATATGGCGGACGGGGCCTTTAACATACAGTATTCACCCTTGAGCTGCTATTTTGAAGGCCATAAAAAGTGTTGTGCACTGATATGTTTTGCAAAAAAAAAAAAGATTACTTCATGTTCACACAATAACATCTGCTGTGATGTTCTTGCTGACACATCACCAGTACTGCAGTGACGTCCCAGAATCTTTCTGTTTACTCCTTATTTTGCACAAGATAGGACAGGAAGGACTAACCGGTGCGGATTATTTGCTTTATGGCAAAGTTCACGGCAGCCTCCCTGCATCTCTTCCTTCACTCGAGAAGCTTCGGAAGGACAGCTTTTAGACTAACTTGACAGGGAAAAAAACAGGCCCTGAAGCTTAAATATAAATATTACCGTACATGTCTCATCCATATTGTATTCCCATGACAACTTAGGGGAAGAGCTCTGACATAATTGCCTAAAGAATATTTTAACTCTCATTTGCCCTAAAATGAATCAGATGTGTCTTCATAATTTTAAACACTTAGTTTATTTAGTGTTTGATTATGCTAAAAAATATTTTCACAAACACTGAAGTCAATTTAGAGTCCTCCAAAAACCTACGCATCAAAGACAGTGAAATATCTTTAATGTGTTGTGTCCCCAATTATCATAAAAGTAATCTTTCTGACAACATTAAAGACAGTGAAACGCTTTCAAAAAGCTGTGGCTTTTATGTTTTTAATTAACCAAACGTAACTGTTTATCTACAAAGACAAGTTTTTAAGTCTTCAATTACAGACACGTTGCTTTCATTAAAATTTACTTTCAGTCCTCACACAACTTAAAAATAATAATAATAATTAGGAACAACAAAGATCATGAACAGAGATAGATAAACCTCAGTTTTATTTTCAATGAACCTATGATACAGGTTTGTAAACATCAAAGGCAATTTTGTCAACTGAACATTCTTTTTAGTAAACATTAAAGAACACTTCAAGTGGCTTTACTGTCGTCAACAATTGGGTCTTCAAACAACCTAGCTAATGTTTATTAAACATCAAAGCCAATTTTGTCTTGGGAAAAGTACTAAATCTACAGCGACACCTGATTGGTAACACCTGTACACCTTTCTTTCTTTTTTTTAACACTGGAAAATCCCATTCTGGCACATGAGATCAGAATTGAGATAAATAAGACCGGCAATAAGTAGGCCAGTCTAAAGGTGACTATTGCACGGAAGTCAAACTATTCACGCCGCAGGTAAACACCTTTTCCTTCCCCGCCTCCCTCCCTCGGTCACTCACCTCCTCTACCGCTGACACTGTGCTCCGACAGTCGCTCATTTTGGCCTGAAAGGTGGACGTGGCCGGTGACGACAGATCCTCATTGGTCAGAACCACAAAGTCCGAAATGCTGATTCTCTCCGGCATTTTTGCTCAAAAGTTTTCCCTATAACGAGTAACAAGATTCAAATCACTGCGTTCTGTGAAACCACGCAAAGCTTGCGCGCACGCAATTAATTCCCATTGGAAGCCAGAGAGCAGTGCGTGAAAGTGTCCAAAAAGTAAACTCGATCGAGCTGAAAGGAAAGTGTGTGCGCACTCTATTGTGCGCCACACAGACTGGAGGGAGGAGGAAGAAGAGGGAGAAAGGGGGAGGGAGCCAGCGCAAATCATCACGTGGGAATGTTTTTGTGGCACTGCAAGTTTCCAAGCCCGGTCTCACCTCTCACATCTCTTTTGCTACACGGTCACGATGTGTTTGTGGTTTCCATGGAAACGCAGCTGAATGCGCAGGCAGCACTATTTGCATAGGTAGCCTACACGGAGCACAACAGTTTCATCAAAATCTGTCTGTATACTCGGGCTTATTAAAAAATAAAAAATAAATAAATAAAAATAATAATAATAATAATAATAATAATAATACATAGGCCTAGAGACAGAGAGAGAGAGAGAGAGCGAGAGAGCGAGAGAGCGCTGCTAGCTGTATTAGCTGCTATGCTAGCTGGTCAAGAACAAAAATATATGAAAATTTGTTTTTCTGTGTATAAAATATGAGCAACAGGGTTGTGTTGGTTTCAGTGACACACTATCTTAAAAACTAATGCTGTCAAAGTTAACTCATTCACTGCCAATGACGACTATAGACGTCAAAAATCCAAGCAAACAGCCAGTGCAAATTTTGACAAGAAATTAGAATTTAGTTTTAGTTCTTCATTGTTTTCATCCATAGTTATTAATCATTGTCGTTATGAATAACAACGATGACAACAATTTCATTGCTACGTGCTACCATCGGGCGTAGAACGGATTCCTGTTACCCTACAACACGGGCGTTGTGATCGTTCTTGTGATCGGTCTTGGTCTTACTGAGACCACATACTGGGTCTCAGCCTCCAAAAGCCAATTTTAGTCGACTAAAATTGGTCTTTATTTTTGTTGACTAAAATTGAATTAAAACTAAGATACAATCAGGTGACTGAGTTATGACTAAGGCTTTAATTAAATTTAGTCAGAAGACTATAACTAAAACAAAATTATTATTTTTTTATATTAAAATTTTTATTTTAAATTTTCTTAAAAAAAAAAAAAATTAACACTGGCTGTTTGCTTGAATTTTGACGTCTATAGTTGTCATTGGCAGTGAATGAGTTAAAGTATCAACTCATTGATTAATCACAAAAAATATTGCATTAATTATGTATTAACGCAGCTTAATCACACTATTAATTTTGACCGCAGACGATCCTTTAGCTTGACAGCAGATGGTTGCATTAAAGGTGGCACAGCTTGTGTTTGACCAATAAACGTAAAGCATTTAAAAAATGTTTGCGTACATGACATAGAATATTTGTTCTAGTCAAAATATCGGGGTCTTTTTTTTTTCATTTTAAATCATGCAAGTAATTAACTGATTAGAAAAAGAGGATGAGAATGTGAAGTGGATCAAAAAATGTAGAAGACATCCTTAACATTACATGCAGAAAAAGAATTAACACATATTGCTCTTCAAATTTGCTGAGCAAAAAATGTTGGTAAAAAGCCTTTTAAATTAGGTGACTAATCATGATGAACGAAAATTCTAAGATTAATCTGATTAAAAATGTAATCGTTTGACAGCAAAATTAAAGAGAGGACTAGATTTAAACATCAACATTTCAAAATGAGCATTTAAAAATAAATTCCCCCCCAAAAAATGCAACTTGCACTCTGAAGCGACTTATACAGTAGTTAAAAAAATATATAGTAATGATGAATGTGGCACCCCTCTATAATCAGTCCCTTGGAGGTGAAACGCCTCTTCCGTATTGGCGCCTCATTTTCTTCTTTTGTCTCACCTCGATGACCTCAAGGGATCACCTGATGCCATGAAAGAAAAACTTCCAAAAAGAGCAAAGTTGCAGCGATGTGTGGCGAACATAACACCTGCATGCATGCCAGTGTTCAAACAGGACGTTTGCCCCGGGGGGAGGCACTGATACTCAACATTGTGCAGACGGGTGGTTTTATTTGAGGGAGAGGTGTCAAATTTAGCAGCTCCACTTTTGGGATTTAACCATAAAACAAAACCAACAAAAATAAATAATCTTATTATTATTGCATTAATGATCACTGCAACTAGGCTGTGCAATTTAGAACAACAAAATAAAAGTACAGAAAACACATCCATATTTGTTGTTTGATGTTTGAAAAACCCACCCTCCGTTATTTGCTGAAAAACGTGCTAATTCACAATTTTTGTGCTCATGTCAAAGTAGTGACTGCATTACTCTGTCCTTATCTTGATGTCAATGAACAATGTTGAATTGATTTGAGGAGCTTCATTTAAACAAGACTAGTGCTTTACCGCCATCTTGTGGTATGGCGCTGAAGAACTACGTTGAAGTGAGTTGATGAGCTTTATTTGGACAAAAATTGTGCTTTACCGCCATCTTGTGGCATCAATGCCAAGAGACTACATTGAAGTGAGTGGAGGAGTTTCATTTAGACCAAAAGAAAAGTAGTGCTTTGCTGCTGTTTAATGGCATCAAGAGGAAATACAGTAATACAATTTTTCGTCAACTACGTAACTAACTAACTCAAATTATTAATTAATTACCTTTTGTCATGACTAGGGTCATGCAAGGGTTATGTTTGTTGAATCATGACCGTGAGGTCAAGTTTTGAACTGATGCAACAAGCATCTAGTTTCAACTGGTAAGACGCTATATGATGTCAGAAGCTATGTGATGTCAGGAATCTTTAATCTCTTTATCTGGTCAACAGCCAATCAGATAATACCATGTCAGTCCTGTTACACGCGTGTCTAGCCACAACCAATCAGATCGATTGGCGGTCTATATAAGTGTGTATAAGTATAAGTGTGCGTTTTGTCAGATTATTACCTCTGTTCCTCTGTGCACCTCCACAGCCCAAGTTAGCTTAGCGTCTCGTGATTCTCGATACATTCTCGTTGTTTCTCGTCTAGTCAAGTTTCTTCTACGCCTCTCGATGTTATGCGAATAAAGAGTTAAAATCTTATTTGTGTCTGCGTTTTTGGAATCCAACACCTTTTACACACACACATTACGATTACCTTTGTAACCCAAAAATGGCCTTTTGCAGGGCTTGGTTTTCACGTCAAGTTAAGTTTATTTATATAGCCCTTAATCACACAAGAGTCTCAAAAGGCTTCACATGTCCACAGTTGACAAATATTAACGACATCCCCTAGGTACAAAACTTTTCAAGTTTCTCAAAAAAAACAACAACACACATTTAAGTCACAGAACTCTTTCAACACATACTAGGCCCAAAAGGAGCGGAAAAACCGACACTGATGCTCTGTTCATATATGAATGAACAAACTCCTCCTTGTGCCGCTTGTCCTTCAGTTGGCAATAAAGGCCGCTGCATGTGCGCCATTGTATTTGTTTACACACCGCCTAATGTGTGAGCCAACACAAACATGCCTCATGTCGGCCATGTGCTTTATTATGATGTGTAAAACACTCACACGCTATCATTGGAGCTAAAAAAAAATATATACAAATCCATCCATCCAAAATATATATATAATCTTTTTTTTTTTTTTTGTTTCACACAAGTTCACAAAAAACGTGTACATGGAGTCCTCGAGTTAAGGCGCACTCGACGTTTCAACTTTACAACGGTTCCACCCCGTCCGCCATTTTGGCTCCTGGTCCACCATATAGTCAAACAGTGTTTTCCCTTCGTCTGCTATTTAGCCCTTAGCTAATGCTAGCGCTTGTGCACTTATGGGTGTATCTTTGGCTTTTTCGCCCTAATTTTTTTTTACATATTATGGCCTCAAAGAAGAAAGCTACGTCTTCTATCAATGTTGGTCCAGCCAAAAGACAAGCAATTACCACGGAACCGAAGCTTGACATCATAAAAAGATTGCAGAAAGGAGACATCAACGAACATTAGCAAAGACTTGGGCTTCAGTTGAACAGTCGTACAGCATCTTATTTATTTATTTATTTATTTATTTATTTATTTATTTATTTATTTATTTATTTATTTATTTATTTATGTATTTTAGATTTTTTTTAATGCAAATTATTTTGATGTAAATATTGACTTTAATGGGGAAATTAGACTTAAGTCGCAATTCGGGTTACATCGCAAGCGTACTAGGAACGGAACTCCAACGTAACTCGAGGACTCCCTGCATTCAGAAACAGAGAGAAAAAAAACAAACATGCTTAAAACCAACCAACCCTACCCCCAAAAAAAACCCCACATATCCGCACACAATTTAACATCTTAACATTCACACAAACGTCATTATTGTTGACATCATCATTATCATTTTTAACATCATCATTGTCATAGTCCTCAACCCAAAAGTGTTTTATGGGTGGCGTTCTTCTTCACCAAACTCACCCAAGCACACCTTCATGATCCTTGCAAGTGTCTTTCCCAAACTGTTCCTATGTAATCGAAAACATCTGTCTAAAATGCCTTCGTAAGATGAAAAATTCCAATTGGCTCAAGCCCAACCACTGATTGATTCATTCATCCATAAAGAGTCTCGTCTTCATATTTTGTCCGTATAATGTAGGTGCATTATGCGGACTGCGTACGTCATGCTGATGTCATGCAGTCTTGCAATGTCCCGACAATACCCTCCATCAGTTTCTTTGCGGCCCCTTGTAAAGAGGCCCTCCCTGCTTTTTTGTGCACCCTTTGTCGAACCCAACGAACCGGTCTGCTCTGGCCAAGCACCAGGATGCAGGCCAGATCACGAGCAAAAGAAAGACAGGATTTGAGAGAAAGGAGTGGAAGAAAAGGTGAAAGCGTCATGGGTGTCCATTTCCTAACGGTTAGACCTGCTAATTACACAATCACAATCTCATTTTCACTTGAAGCGGTGCCTGCCTAAAGGCGAGCCTTGTCAAGTTGTAGTCAGTGTGGTATCCTAGAGGCTCGCTGGCCCCCTCTAATGGTATACTAAAGAATCACTTAAAGGCACAGTGTAGCGTTGAAACTGCTAGCAAGATTTGAACACAGCCTCACTTCAGTAGCCTCTCTGACCAAAACTAACATGCTCACTAACATCTAAAATATTGATATTCATAATAGTATGAAGTGTAAAGTTGTCATGAATAGACATAGGGAACCAATATCTAACTTTAATAAAATAGCAGCGCTAGCAGCACTAAGCTAACATTAGCACTGGCCGACGTTCACCACATTGTTATGACTTATTCAGAATGGATTACTATAAATGGTAAAGGTCAGTTTGAAGCTGTACAATCAATTTATGAATAAAAAGAGGTAATAAACGTACCTGTTGAGGAGAAATGTTGCTAATTCCGCGTGGCTTCGGAATCCTCTTAGCTGCCAGAGGTCCCTTTGCACTGCTGTAGTTTGCTCGTCTTATGTCCAGTTCTTGGTAAAGGAGGATGGGCACATTTTTCAATTTTGCAGCAGTATATATAC
Source organism: Festucalex cinctus (assembly GCF_051991245.1). NCBI lineage: Eukaryota > Metazoa > Chordata > Actinopteri > Syngnathiformes > Syngnathidae > Festucalex > Festucalex cinctus. The sequence continues at coordinate 9,341,490 of NC_135422.1, read as the reverse complement.
TCCGCCATATTTTCAACAAAGCTCCGAAAGCCCGAGGTAACAAACAGGCCAGTTTGTTTGCTCCACAAAATCAAATTAGAGGCTCAAGATTGGGCGAAGAGAAGGCTGATTTTTCTTTTCTCACAGATCATTTCACTTTTTCTTTTTCAAAATTGAAATCTTCCCCTTTAAAGATAGCAATAAAACTTTAAGAACTGTTTGTATTCAAACATTTATTTAGGTGCAATATGTGCGTTTACCTTTCATGTGCAATGCAATTTCATTGAATGCTTTTATCAGTTTTCTATTTTACGTTATCGCACTACTGTACAAGTGTAAAATGTTTGTGAACGACTGTTCTAAGGGCAGCAGAGATCTTCCGCAAAGATTAGCAAACTTCCCAGCAGCCTCAGAGGACGACCATGTAACCCCCCCTAATCTTCCTACTCTTCATTCCCTCTTGTTGACTCACTCCGTCAGGTCCTGCTATCAATTTACGAGCGGCGTCAAGGCAGGAGGAGATCCGGTTTACAGTAATGTGGCCCCTCTTCTGGTCCACATGCATGACTGAGAAATGAGAATGGGAGGAAATGGACATTGGAGCAGGTTTGAATCATTTTTTAGAACTCCACAACCAGAATTTGAAACCTGTCCAAAACAGTCTGTCAACTATGTTGGACCGTTTTCAGAATGCTTGTGATTCGCTGACTCAGCATACAACGGCTGGGTGGTGCATGGGGACAAAAAGTCAACCCAACAAACTGTCTCTAATTGTCTAACCTGTTTGTGAGTCACAAATGCAGCGAGATGTGATTACGGACAATATGAAGACTTAGACGTGTAGACGTTTTTTTACGTCATTGGTCGTCTGAAGGAGTGAGTGTTCAGTTGGCCAGTGTGCATATCAGTCACCAACAACAAGTACAGTGAACCCCTGATACAGTTGTGGAGCTATAGCATAATGTTTTCCACCATTTGTGACCCGCCACAGCAGGATGAGGCACAGTGACTCATATTTCAGAAATATGAATTTGGCAGAAATAAAAAGAGCTCTGCTTTCCAATGATTTTGCAACCATTGCACTACGTTACTCATTACATCACTATTGTGTCATTACCACAGATGTGAATAGGTAGATAGAACACACCCACATTGCGCTGTGTGCCTTTGGTGACACTAAGATAGGAGCTCCAGTTGCTAATTTCCATGCGTGTGGGCGGCAAGAAAATAAAAAGGCAAAGGATGCTAGTATGGTTGCGTACAATGTCGTACATTGACAGACAATCAAAGGTTTATAAATAATAATAATTTTTAGGGGCTTTTTCCCCACTTGGTAGAACACACACTTTGGCAACAATAACAAAAAATAATAATAAATAAAATAAAGTTATTTTCTATGTCCCTACATTGCCTTTGATGGGAAAATTGCCCCTACCAACATGGCCATCATGTCGGCATAGCGGTTAGCAAGCAAGGTTGCGATCCTATTTTATCTATCCTAATGTTAGCTCATAATGACATTATTTAATTATTAAAAAGAATGCGAAATTAGCAAAAGGAAATTGTCAGCTATATGGTATATGTTGAGGATTCTTTTTGGATATCTACAATGGCACTAATGAGTGATTCCTTTGCTATATTTTGAGGTAATTATTAATTTCTTCGTTGAGTATCTTACAAAATGTCATGATGTTAAAAAGCTACTACACAACCCAGTGGCATTGATAACTCCCCCCCTACTCATTTAAATTTGTTAGGGTTGTTAACACTCTGTGGTGCAACAAATTTAAAACTTTTATTTTCAGTTTACAGGCACTTTAACAAATGTATAGTAATTGTACTTCACGTTTAAGCCACTCTAATATCATGAATAGTCTGAAAATGTAATTCAGAGATTCTTTCAAGCCAACTGGAGAAAGCCTGGACCCATAATTGAAATAATAACCCCGTCATTATGTTGCAGCTCACTGATGACCTCCTGCCATGTGAGCACCACAAAGGCACGTTTCGGCATAGGCAATTTAAGACTGTAGAAAGTCTGCTGTGATGGACGCTGTATGTGTGTGATCCATTTTATGGCCTGCTGTTAACCAAACATGGCCAAGTTGTGCAGCGTAAGCTAATAGACATTTTAGCGCTAATAGGCACCTGATGTTGGTTCAGTTGTAAACAGACAGCAGAGTTCGCACAAATCAGATGCTGTTAAGAGTGTTACGAAAACACTGATATAAATGAAGGTTTTGTATAGTTTTCGGCTATTCAAATCACAATTTAACTGTACCCACTGACCCAAATGGCAATGTCTGTAACTTGCTAGCATAAAAACAGATTTACAGATTTTTTTTTTTTTTTAGAAAGTTTGTTTTATTATTGTTATTTTTTAACCATTGAGTATGGCTGGTATGGAAGCATGGAACATTTTGACTATGTCGTTCGAATGTAGGTATTGGTAAAGTTGTTCAAACGTATTGGTAAAGTTGTATGCTAAATGCTAAAAACAACATATTGCTAACATACAAACTGACCCACATTTAAATATTGATGTATAGTCTTAATCTTGTCTGCTTATATTTCCACTTACTAAATACATTCGTAAGTCCATCCTCAGTGACCCATGCAGTGACCTCTGACCTTCTGGGGTGTCCTCTTCCTTTTGTTGGTATGTTAAGTTGCTGAGAACCATGCGCGGTCATTGTCCCCCCAGCCGAGTGGGTTCATAGTTTAGCCTTGGTCGCAGTCACGCTTCGTGTTCACCTTTTCTCTCAATGTCACTCCTCATTAGATCAATAGTTTTAGGGTCTTTAGTGCAGAGCATCCCCCCGCCCTAAAATAGGAAGGACTGTACATAAACAAAAGATGTGACACCGTGTTTGGCAACATTAACTACAAGGAGTGATGGCTTCATTATTTATTTTCATGTTTTCAACAAACACACAATATTACAAAAATATTAAGTGCTGCATGTCATACAAAAAAAAAAAAAGTGTATGAAAACAAATCAGCAAAAATAGGTATAAATACAAAATCACCTATGTACAAATACCAGAAACAAAAATAATAATGCTGATTGAAATTACTACAAATTCTCTGAATCTACATAGTAAAAAATTCAAATAAAACAAAATCACTCTGGCACACATTGTATAAGACCTATTTCCCATGCTGGCAAAATATAAAAAATAAAAATATATCACACCCAAACACACAATTTCAAGTTTTGTTAGGACAGGACACTTAGCTTATTTCTAAAAGCCCAAACAATAGCATCATATCATATGAAATATTACGTTTACAGATAAGTGCAGGCAGATAAACACACATTTGAATGCAAAGGAGCATAAAACGGCTTCCTTAGAAATACAATAGCAATTGTGCATTAGTTACTCCACATGCATTGCAAGCTCATTTGGAACCAAAGCTTCCAAATAAACGAGTGACTGATCCTCTTTTATTATTGGCTTGGCATTAATTAGACTTGAGCACCTTCCAAATACGAGTTTGAAAATAATTCACATTGCGAACAAATGATTGGAGATGACCTGTTTTTTTGTTTTCTTTTTGGAGTGTTCAGTGCTGTACGATGGCTTTAGCTTTCCAGTGATTCAAACCTGTAAAGCTTTGCAAAGGGCAATTAAAGCAAAAACAATGCTGCCCCCTGCAGGCCAAAGACGGGCAAGACTTTTTGGGGCAAATCAAAGGGCGAGATATAATTCCTGAGTTAAACGCGCTATAATTATCCGCTCTCTGATTTGGTACCTATATGGAGTGATTGATTGAGATCCTTTGAGGACGTATTTTTGATAATATTAAACAACAGCAGTGGTGTTTTGACGCCAAAATTAAATAAAAATAAACACAATAAAGCCAACCAAATTAAAGTGTGAAATAATTTTTAAATTGTCCATTCACTAATTAAAAATGGAAATATGAGAAATACTCATTAAATGTCTTTTTTTCTGTTGAAAAAAAGACATTTTATTTTTTTTTAAATGCAAAAGTTATGTTTCAATAAGATCTTTAATTTCAAACAATTTAAATAGTTAGTAGTTAATAGTTATATAGTTAGTTTTTTTTTAACACGTTTTCATTTTCAGTCAAATTTTCTTCTTTTAATTGGCTTTATATTTAATTTTGGCATCACCTATAGTCCATATATGGTTAGCAAGTTAAAAATCACAAATTAAATTTCATAGGATTTACAAAAAAAATTTTTTTAAGTGTCAATAACCTACAAATCCTCATGTTACTTAATAGTAACATTTACTAGAAATTTAATATGACCACCACAGATGATTTTAAAAACTGAAATGGTTCCCTAGCCGAATCTTAGACGTGTACCTAATGTATTGATTTTTCCTTGAAATGTACATTTCTTTTTATAACCTTTTGCTCGATTGTTATCAGGACTAACCCACAAACGAATCAACTCATCTCCACAACATTTTTTGAAGGGGAGGGGCTTCATTATTTCCCCCTTTCCCAAATGTCACATCACCTTTACAAAAGATCGTTGAGGTCGTACGAGTTGAAGAAGTCGGACACGCCCTCGCCGTTCTCCAGGCTCCACAGGTAGTCGCTGTGGTCCAGATGCGGGGAGAAGCTGACGAAGGGGGAGCCGCCGCCTTCGCTGGGGTCGGCGGGGAAGGACGCGCCGGGTAGCTGGTCCTCGGTCATCTGCAGCAAGCTGGGGGGCAAACCCAGCAGACGCTCCACGTCCAGCAGAGAAGAGGAAGATGAGGAAGAGGAGTTCGGCGCAGCCGCTGTGGACATGCTCGCTGCGTTTGTTTTGGTGGAATAATGAAAAAAAAAAATGAAAAAAAATCTAAAATGTTGTATGGGGAATGTGGCAAGTGGATCAATATTTAGGAATCTGACGTTTAATCTGGATTAGTATCTTGATTTGTCATACGTATTTCAACTCAAATGGCACAGAAATATGTAACATAATACAGGAAAATATTGCCCAAAAAAAATGAGCAATACTACTGCAGATTTTAAAAAAGTAGTTGTGATCTTGTCCGCTTTGTGTTGAACCAAACACCTGTATAATGCTGACCCCTGGTGGCCAAGGGAGTCACATCAGAAGGCGCGACAATTGACTGAATCGCAATCAACATGACTGTTTACATTCTCCATGTTATTACTGTTTTTTTATGGACTAAAACACAGAGTGCTATTTTTCTTTTCGCTTCAGTTTTATGTGGCTGGAAACTACATTTCCATTTATTGTAATGGGGTACGATAATTAGCGATATAGAGTAAGTGTTTTGAGTTGCAAGCCTGGTCACTGAATGAGTTAAACGTGTAACTGAGCCTAACTTGAAACCCAAGATAAGTCTAACCCTGAACCAGGGAAAAAAAAAAAAAAGTCCCAACTTACCTTCAACAGGCTCTTCTTTGACGCTGCTGAGGCTCACTGGCGTTGCGGTGGGCTTTTCTGGTGTGACCGAGCTTTTAACCGAACTGGTGTCTTCTAAGCACTCGTCCGGACACAGGTACACTTCGATGGGACCATTCTTACTCTTCAGATAGATCTGTAATGAGCCCTGGCAATAAATAAATAAATAGATAAATAAATAGATTGATATTTTTTGGGAAAATATCTATAAACAATACGATATAAATATATAAATAATCAGTATCAAGGAAGTACACAGTGGGACATGGATTTTCATAATAAGCGGTTTGGAAAATGGGCGGACGTACGGACTTTTAGTGAAGTGCAAAAACGTATAAATACGTTCTATTTCAAATGTTTTCAGTGTCCCAAAGACGTATTTATGCGTTTTTGTTTTTTGTTTTTTTTTATGCTAGAGCATACAGAAGGCTTTGATGCAACCTCTCAACTGTAAAGAACGGTTATTACTTAAACGGCCAGCAGGTGGCAGCAGAGTATAAGAGCTCAACCAGGGCCATGTTGAAAAAAAGCTCAAATTGCTCAAAATTCTAAATAGATTTGTGACGAATGATGGAACTTATGTATATTCATATGCTAATTGCTGTAAATGGAAACATATAATATACTTTTTTTCCTGATGAAAGAAGATATTTTAATCTTTTTTTTTTGGGGTAGGTGGCATGTTTTTTATAGCAATACAATGCAATTTGTGAGCCTTGCAAAATCTGTCAAAACCCAGCAAAAGGGAATGATGGGTATTGCTTCTGTGAAAATGGCTGGGAGTGAATGAGTCAAAAAAAGTAAATAATAATCATAGTAATAATAATAATAATAAACAATTACAAAAAAAAAAAAAAAAAAAAAAGGTTAAACCCAAAAAAGTATTCAAAAATCTTGATGAATAGTCAATATGCAGTTTCCAGGGATGGAAATAATGGGTGTATGTATGGTAGAAAAAAATAAAAATAAAAATAAATATGGGGGGTGGGGGATTGGGGGAGACCCTCAAATATGCAAATCTGTGGGTACCGAAGTGATTATTTTATTTTTTAGCCCAAAATTTAATTTACCCATATTCTCAACACAACAGACATGAAAACAAGACTGAAGAACGTTCACATCGATATTCTCCCCTTCTTTTGAATATATTCATCACTAAAATGACAACAAAAGACGCGTCCTCACCGCCGCCGTGTCGGGCACCTGCAACTTGGTCTCGGTGGGGGCTTTGACGGCGATCACCGTCTCCTCTCGGAAGCTGCCGATGGAGCGGATGTCTTGATACGTCACGTAGCCCAGCGTGCAGATGTCGAGTTAAAGTGGGCAAACGGTAACCAAAAGAAGATACTCAAAAGTTTTGTCATGACGTGAAGGATATTTTTGGTTGTCTTTGTGCTCGGTGAGCTGTTTGAGTTTCGCGCTGCTGGAGCGGATGAGCTCGTCCAGCGATCGCTCGGCTCGCTCCAGGTCTCCGAGCTCTTTCTGCACCACTCGGGCCTTGTCTCCTCCGCCGGGGCCGCCTTCGAACACATTTCCCACCCTGAGAGAACAACAAAAATTGGAGTTGTTTCCACGACAAAAAATACTGTGGAAGTTGCAAAAAAAAACATGCCTCATTGAAAGCATCAGTCACAACAGCACACGCTAACTCGCCCCTTATCAATTTCAAAATGCAATTTCAGTAGAAATTGCATGTGAATGCTAAAGAGCTGACCTGACACGGTGAAATAATTGAATTGTTCAAATATAGAATATGAGGCCCGTTTATGTCACATATAATATCTCTTGACTTTTTTGGGGGAGTGAAAATATGAGCATTTTGGAGATATGAAAATAGTTCCATGCGATGAACAGTTTCAAGTTGGAATGCTTTGAATCAGTCAAGACATTATTATTGTGAAAATGCGGAAATTTTGGGAATGAGATAAATAAAATGGCTACATAGTCATATGTACTGAATCGGTTTGAAGTTGGAGGGGCATGTGCGAATGGAGGAGGTCAACATATGTGAAATGTCTGCATTAACTTTAATTTTGATGTGGAAAATGCATGATAATTATTTTACTATTTGACTTCAGTTTCCAAGGTCTGAATGAACTGAAAAGTTTCAAATATAAATCTGAAATATGAGAGGAATGTTTTTGTTGAATGTCTTATTCACTTGAACGTTTATTTTTTTTCTCGTCTTTTTGGGTAAATGTGAAATTATGGGAAAACTGGGAATTTTTTTTAATTTGAAAATTACAACTTGAATACTGGTTCATGACGCATTTTAGAAAATTGTCCCCAATTTAATTTTGAAGGGCTCCGAATGCTGGCTAGACACACTCCTAAGCAGTAGGGGGCGACGAAGAACTGCTACAGTACGTTTCATTTTTTTTTTGGTGGAAAATGTGGAATTATGGGTAAACTGGGACTTTTTAAAAGGTGAAAACTAAAAAAAAAAAAATTGTCCTTGTTCAAGATAAAGATAAAATAAATCTGACATTGTTTATAGCAATAAATATTATTTTACTGCTCGTGGTTGTTAAAACTACATGGGACGAGGACTTTGATAAAAAATAATTGCCACTACAATATTGAGGGGAAAAAAAGAAATCCTTAACTTACAGCCACTGGATGTTGTTCTTTGACTTTTTCCGGATGAGCTGGACTCCCTCCAGGACATTGGTGATGTCATAGATCCTCCTCTTTTGGACCTCCAGGACCTCCGTGGCCCAGTTCAGGTCCAGGACGCCATCGGGGGACTCAGCAATGAGGCCCACGAACTTCTTGGTCAGCAGGCCCAGCGAGGTGTCGTACCTCGTTCGCTCGCCTGGCGACTTTGGAGCTAAAAAGCAAATAATCTGTAGCACCTTACAAGGAAAATTGAAATTGTTCATTTGAAGTTGTGTTCTTACTTCTTGGACTTGCCGCAATGCCGCCTTTGCCTTTTGGGGTGCGGAACTCGGGGAGGAAAACTGGGTCTTCAAGATCCAACTTCCTTTTAGCCTGAAGAAAGACGAGGTGATTTTAGCATACACATAAGAATATACAAAACAAAAGTCTACAGTGTACAACGTGGTAAGGGCCTTCCTGTATTTTAACCCCCACTGACTTTGAATAAGCACAAGTTCAGCGCTAAATCATAAGCGTGTCACCATGCAGGGCAAGTGAGGCCCGTCATAAATGTGCCAACAGCCCTCAAGTGCAGAAACAAAGCATCCACTCACACTTTACCAAGCAATTCAAGAGGGGCTGCTTGGACAGGGAGGCGGAAGAGACCGCGGGGAGTTTAATCAGCTCAACCCGCCGCCTGCACAACGCCACAAGTCCTCAGTAGAGTCGACCCTCCCCCGAAGAGCCCTCCCATACAGATTTCTTCTTACAGTTTAACACATTGCAGCAACACAGCACCATAAAGGGGATTACATCAAATATCAACTTGAACAAAAACAACAACGTGTATGAAGTCATAATGCTACAAGAAAGGTTTGTCAAATGAAATGTTTCTCCCTTTAGAATGAAGTCTCAATGTTACACACAAAAATATATATATATAAAATTCATAATGAAGTTTTTGTTCCAGAAAAGTGGCCCAACTGCATGAAACATTCTTCTCATTATCAGCGGGGGGAGAATTTTTTTCTTCTTCCCTAAAATCAAATCACACTCTTCCTATAAAAATAAAGTCTTAAGTTACAAGAAAAAAATTGTAAAATTGAGAAAAAGTCTTACTTATAACAATATTTTTCATGACAAGAGAAATCAGTAAGTATAAGAAAAAAAGAAAAAAATAAGTTTTCCTGGGGACTGTCATCGGGTTATGGGAAAAAAGGGTTATGACTGAAAGAAAAGTTTGTTTTTTTGTGGGACAAAAATTGCAACATTAAATAAAAATGAAACAAAATAATGTTAGAATAAAAGGGTAATGTTATAACATTTGTAAGGTATAGAGATTTTTTTTGCAACGTTACAAGAATAAATTCTCAATTTTATGATGAAAAAAAAGCTTAAAAAAAAAATGAAAAAAAAGTTACCATGTGCTGTTTTTTAGGGGAATCTATCCTCAGTTTTAGGAAAACTCACCTCACGCTTTTTTGTGCTCTGGACAAAGCCTTGTCTAATATAAAAATATTGCTATGGCGCCATCTTATGGCAACTTGGTGCCTGGGGATTATATTGAAGTGAAGGGAGAAGCTTCATTTAGTGAGGCCATAGCCTTGTCTAATAAAAATAATTAAATTAAATTAAGTACAAATATGTCTTTTTTTCTTAAATGTTAGCAATGCATGCATTAAACGTCACACATGTCCATTGATACTTTCTGTGAGATTCTTGTTGGATGGTGTGGCGTGACATTTGTCTAAAATGTGTGCCTTGGCTCAATAAATGGTTGGGAAGCAGCACTGTAGCAATCAAACCTGCAAGACAGGTCGACCCATTGGTATTGCACGAAGACGCTAACCTTGAAAGTGTGTTTGGAACATTCTTTGATAGAAGGCCAAAATGACGCTCTGGGGCAACAAACGGTTCCGCCCAACAGTAAACTTGGGCTTTTTTTTGGAACACGTCCCACAGACTACTGGAGGCGACGACGCCACACGCTGCCTGCCAACGTTTAGCATCTCACCTTGTGCTGTTCTAGCTTCTGTGTACAAACTTGGCAACTCTACGCTCCTCCGCTATGCCCAAGAAGATACTTGTTGCTAATTATCCGAGACAGCTGGCAATCTCCGGGACGCGAAATGTGGCGAATCGTATTGGACGTGAAAGCCGCCATTGTGCTAGCGTGCTAAAGCGCGACATGTCCACCTGTTAGCCAGCGACATCTGGAGCTATACAGAATGTGAAGTGAGCATGTGCACTAATGCAGTAAAAAATAAGACACATAAAGGACAAGAAACTTTAAAACAAAATGCTGGCTGTTAATATATAGTTTCACAATGAGCTAATCAAAGACATTTATTATGAGAGCTTTAAGTAAAAAAAAAGAAAAAAAAAGAAAAAAAAAAGTTTTACTAAGATGCAAGTAGTGCTTTCTCAGCATTTTTGTGGCATCTGTAGAAACTGCATCTTGCCAGGACAATATGCCCAAAAAATAAATAAAAATAAAATAAAATAAAAATTCTGCTTTAGCACCATTTCAAAATTACAATAGCAAATTAGGGCCACGTATAAAATATATATATATATATATATATATATATATATATATATATATATATATTTTTTTTTTTTATTTTAGAGGAAGGTAATATTCTGAGAAAAAAAACCCCCCTCAAATTTACAAGAAAAAAAAACCTTTAAATTTTAAAGTGACAAATTTGCAAGAAAAAAATCTCACAGAATCACGAGAAATAAACTCGCAATTTCTCGCAAGTATCTGAGTTTTTTTTTCACATATTTGCCACTTTATAATGTCCAAAATATTTGAGAATTTTCTTCTCGTAAATTTGTGAGTTTTTTTCTCGTAATTTCTCGCAAGTAGCCTGTCTCAGTTTTTTTTTTCTTGCAAATCTACTAGTTTATTTCTCGTAAATTTGTTTTGAGTTTTTTTCTGACAAATTTGTCACTATAATGTCACAAATATTTGAGCATTTTCTTCTTGTAAATTTCTGAGTTTTTTCTCGCAAATCTGCTAGTTTATTTCTCGTAAATTTGTGAGTTTTTCTCACAAATTTGCCACTTTATAATGTCATAAATATTTGAGTACTTTTTCATAAATTTGTGAGTTTATTTTATTTGTGAGTATTTTCTTCTTGTAAATTTGTGAGTTTTTTTTCCCCGCAAATCTGTTAGTTTATTTCTAGTAAATTTGTGAGGTTTTTTTTCTCACAAATGTATTCACTTTATAATGCATTTTCTTCTTGTAAATTTGTGAGTTTTTTTTCCTTGCAAATCTGCTAGTTTATTTCTCGTAAATTTGAGGGTTTTTTTCCTACAAATTTGCCACTACAATGTCACAAATATTTGAACATTTCTTGTAAATTTGTGAGTTTTTCTTTCTTGCAAGTATGAGTTTTTTTTCTCCAAAATATGTTAGTTTATTTCAAGTAAATTTGTGAGTTTTTCTCACAAATTTCTTCACTTTATAATGCATTTTCTTCTCGTAAATTTGTGCTTTTTTTCCCCCTACAAATTTGCCACTATAATGTCACAAGTATTTGAACATTTCTTGTAAGTTTGTGAATTTTTCTCACAAATTTGCCACTTTATAATGTCACAAATATTTGAGTACTTTTTCATAAATTTGTGAGATTTTTTTTCCTTGGAATTTTACCCCCCCCTCTACAATTAAAAAATAAATAAATAAATTGATAAAAATACATTAAATAATAATAATGATGATAATAATAATAATAATAATAATAATAATAATAATAATAATAATAATAATAATAATAAAAAGGTTCAGGTCTCTTGTGAGACAGGCGAGACTGAGAAAATGTTACTTAAAACATTAAATGTCAAGTTCAACACATCCAAGCATATAGTTAATAAGTTTGGGTGCTTTTGACTTGCGTTATTTTAGCCAGTAGCTGTTTGGCCTCAGGGTGGAGGTCGACCGTGTGTGCAAGGGATTTTTTCCCAGTGCATTCCAGCACGTGGATTCCTTACAGTCCGTAGTACTTTTATATAATACATGAAAGCTTGGTTTACACACGGGGATCTACACGTTTAAAAAGTGACAATTTAAGACATCTCCTTTATTAAATATGACACACGGACGGGGGGAGTTTAGCTCATATGTACTGTGTGACGAGTCAGAAGTCGATTGAGAAAAAAGAGCAAACTCTTCTCGTCGTCTTTATCTGCAAGTATCACAGCGCTCACGTCTTGCCGCCTGCCGGCGCCGTTACGCCCGAGCAGTCACGTGACACCCTGAGGTCATCCGTCCGCCTGATTGCCGCAGAATCTCTGGTGTCACGTGATAAAAAAACATTGCCAGCACCGGCAGCAAACCTTTCCTGTCAGGCTTGTATACGACTCCAGATTCCATCCGAGCCAAAGGCAAGTTACAGTAAGCTCGCAAAAGAACGACTCTTTAGTACACAAACCCCCACCTGACTACCACACCCTTGTAGTCATAGTATAAGGACAATAATGGTTGCGTTGCCAACGACAAGAAAAGAGTCTGGCGGATCTGCCATTTTGTGCTTGTTTTTAGCTTTCGCCGGGGCTTAACTACATGTTCAACTCGCCTCATAAACCTTTTTGATTGAGTGGCTTTTGTGTGTCTGTTCCATTCAATTTCAAGTGTCAAATGTGAAAGTGAAAAAGAACATGGCGGACTTCGCACGGAGGAGGTTTTTAATACATCGGCGCCACTATCAACAGGGCACTAAAGAGATTGCCTTTTACTACAACGAGGGTGATTAAAGTGGAACTTTAGTCACACTTTGACACACTAAACTCGACTACGTCCTTTTACTTTCTCTATGAATGAAGCGCCATTTTGCTTTCAAACTCGCCGTTAAGTTAAATACGGTGACTTGGAAGATTCCGCGCGCTGTGGTCAAGTCGCCGTGTCACATGAGGGCGACAAGCCAAAGAGGAATTGAACAATGGACTATGTTGCAACAATCACAGCAGTGGGGGAAAAAAAGAAGCTATGCTTGTGTGTCTCCCGTCACATAATAAAAGACATTTTTCAACCGAATATTCTCTCTTACAATATTACGGATTTGCACAAGATTACACCTTTAAACACGATGTGCATAACCCCCCCAATAAATAAATAAATAAATAAATAAAGTGCCAGCAGGTACTATTTAGCCCCAAGTACAAAATGAGTCTGTCCTAAATATAGTTCACCACTGTGAGTTACTAATAAGAATTAAAACAGAATAATTTAAATAAATCTTTGTTTGTTTGTTTATGTATTCATTTGTACCAAATACGTCTATATTTTGTTTAAGAATTAAATAAGATTGTGATCAATGGGAAAAAATGCTGTCTTTATTTACCCAAATATAAAACGACAAAACAAACAACAAAAACAAACAAGGTTATTCTAGAACAGTAATTTTAATACTGTGATATTTTTGCTCACATTAATACTGTCTGACCATTAGATTGTAGAATAGAGTATTAGATTTGATTCTAAATTCAGCACATGCCTAAATGCAACTAACGACTATTTCAATCATCGATAAATCGACATATTTAATGATTTATTTTCAAACTGACAGTGCAGAAACTGTATTAACACTTATTTTACTTATTACTAACACTTTATTAATGATACTGTTACTGGTTTGGTTCATAAAATGGGCAATAATATTGATCATTGTTTCCCAAAGTAAACGGTGTTTATAGAGGTCTGTCCACTTTCGTAGCGGATTATAAATATCTGAGATAACATACTGTCGAGGAGCTGAAATTCTGAGTATTCGGACAATTTTAGGTCAGTAAAAGATTAATTGTCATCAAAAATAATTGCAGATTACTTTACAATATATTTGATTGATTAGTTGTCAATTAATCATTGCATATCAATTCTAAAGGCAATTGCAAAATCTTTTTGGCTGGATGTCATTTATTGACAGAAGGGGTTCACTGTAGTAGGAGTGCGCAATATGGGCTCAATATTACCATATATAGCTTCAAAAGGAAAAAAAACTGTGTGGAATGATTTATGGCTTTTTTTTGTTGTTAACATATTCTGCCAATTTTAACAATATTGTGACAAGAATAACCACCATCAGCATTTTGTTCACAATAATCCCGATGACATACTAATCGTTTTTTTCCCTCTTTCAGATCTAATTAACAATTTTATACATAACATGCCATGGACACATACTTTCGCATTCCACATACCATATACAGTACACACACATGTGGGAGGGAGGTAAAGACTGCTATCAGTGCAAAAACACTCCAAGTCTATTGCGGCCTTATCAGCAACCCGCTGCCCGCTTCTGATGGCAGTACAATCAAGTCAGTCAGCTAGTTCAGGGGTGCACAACTTGCAGTCCCCTGGACCACAGATAACTTATGTGGTGTTCCATGCCAGAAACAGAGTCATATTCCATAAAAATAAACATAATCTGCTGGTTGCATCATGCATAGAACACCTGAAAGCATCATCTGTAAGGGCAGGTGGCCCCCTCGCTGTACTTAGACGACGCTAATCCTCTTGCGGCGCCTAATAGCGATGACAAGCCCGAGTGTGAGGGGTGGGTCACCACGAGATTTGGACGCAACCATCGTGTCACCCCCTTAAATCTTTACAGCTTTGGCCCAATTTGGCAAACAACAGCTGGTACGGGGAGTAAAACAGTTCACATCGGACTTTATTTCGCACTTGAGTTGTGTCTGTCACACCAGTTGTCTATTATGACCTTTTGACCCTGCGCCTTCCCTCCTGTGGTGAACAGGTTACAAAGGCAGGCAAGTGGGGCAGCTGCCATTCGAGTGTCATCACTAAAAAAGGACAAAAAGTGAAACGATGGCGACGGGTGCATGGACGATGTCAGATATATTTTCTGACCGATATGATAGCAAGTCTGGTTTCGCTGACAGTAAATTACTACAGATTATTTTTTATTAAAGTCAACAAAACAACAAAACTAAAATAATTACCAAAGTAAAATAAAGACGAGAATGCTTTTAAAAGAAATGATAACTAAATGAAACTACATTTTACATTCAGAATTAATCGGTGGGTCGCCACGGCAACTCGCAGGACGGCCACCTCCATCGCCGCCCGGTGACTCCCTCATCTATATTACCAATCAGAATTTGCAGTCTCAATAACATATCTACACAAACACACAGCTGAAATGGCGCTTACGGTTATTGGAGAATTTTTACGAGCACCGATAAAGTACACCAATACAGCGGCACATTCTTACAAATGACTATTATTAGCTTTTTAAAAAAGTCCAACTATCAACATTCTTACTTGGGAAGTGATTCCATTATCATACAGCTGGTATCATATAATCGATATTTCAGTCGGGATGTGTTAGACTAGTTTGACCAAACACTAATAATAACTTTTGTCTAAAAGTCAACCACCAAATTGTTTGGCAAACAAAATTACAATGTCAAAACTTTGTCCTGCATTAGGAAAGTTAGTATTGCACAATATGGATATTTTAGTACCATTTCAGCGAATAACAAAATATCATTTTTATATGAATGATATTGAATCAAAATCATTTATCAGTTACAACTATCAGATAGCTACAGTTAGTTAGTATGTATCTGGAATTGTGGTATCAACGTGTCTTATAGTTCCATATGGAGCCAACAAACCCCAAACATTATTGTCCTGATTCACCCAATATGAACAACACCATTTCCAAATTTACTGTAATTATTTTCTGTTATGTATTGTCTCGAATACGTTTGACTGACTCTATTGTGTCTTCCCACGTCAACAAGCGATTAAAACATGCATACCAGTGGCACATTATTCCACCCACACTCGCACACAAAAACACACAACCGGGTTTGTTGTTGGATTCCTTACCGGCAGGCGTCCGGTGGTCGACCTGATGGGCTTCTGGTCGGGTCCGTGGGGGGTCGAGTAGAGGCTGTGTGCCCTTTGTTCCACCGCGGCGGTGTTGGGGCAGATCTGGCTGAAGTAACCCACCGGTACCGTGCTCAGGGGCGGACTGGACAAGCCGGTGCCGAAGAACTCGCCGGCCACGAGCTTCATCTTGTGTTGGCTGCACGGAAGCCCCGACGCCGGGGAGACGCCTTTGGGCAGGCGCATCATTGTACCGCAAAGGGGACCCGTTTAAAAAAACAAAAACAAAAACAAAACAACCAACAACCAAACAAACACAAAAGAAATACAATACTACTACTACTACTAATAATGATAATAATAAATAATTATTATTAAAGCATTTAGATTTAGACCTCAGTCGAGGTCCAAAAGTCTAATGGCACCCAAAGTATACATTGAAGAAACAACAACGCGCTGGTTCCGAGTGGTGACGTCAGTAAAAGGGCGAACACCGCCTGTTAAAAAAAAAAACTGTACACAAATACTCCTCACAATCCACAAAACATGTCTTAAAACGTACAAGAAGTTCACCAAAGTGTGTTTAAAAATGTCCACAGGCTCGCACAAAAGACCACCGAGGGTTCGGCGGAGTGCTTCCGGCTTTTTTTTTTTCTTTTCTTTTCTTTTTTTTTTCACCCTTCTGTGCGTGAGATTGTGACCCAGTCCGCCCCGAAGTCACCAGGCTCCCTTCTCCATTCAGTCCGACGTTTTAGCGCCAAAGTTCGTCGCGCGAAATTTAGATCTCCCGCGGTTGGAGCTCGTCGCCGATTGGCCGGCGGCACGCTCGGCACGCCACATTTGCATAAAACAGTTGGGTCGGCGAGAAGGAGGGGGCGAGGGGGGCTGGTTCCTCTTAAAGAGGCAGCAGCCTCTTTTTGTTCGCTTTGGGGACACATTGTTCTTATGCTGAAAACTGAATGAAAAGTGATAGTTTGAACAGTTTTATGAAAAAAATAGTGACATAGCTTAAAAATAGTTTTAGAAAAGCAATATTTCAAGGCTAGCAAGGAAGTTATCAATACAATAATATTCTCCCATAAACTATTAAAGATCATTTTCCGTTACAGCACAGTGTTTGCAGAAGGGAAATTAAGCAACAGAAGTATGAAATATTACACAAGTGCGAGTCCCTTACAAATATGATGCAATTGTATTCTTTTTATTTAAATACACATCCTTAGTCCTGAAAACAACCACTCCAGCAGTTTAAATATGATCAAAGGCACAAATGTAGAAGCTAGTGCCTCAGATGCTCCATGCCTCTTTAGGAACAAATGTTTTTTAATAGTACTGATGGTGGTGATGACATTAAAAGAAACATAACATATAATACAAGCATGGTACGTACATAAGTTTATAGTATCAAAGTCATATTATTAAACAAAGTATCAAATGTAAGTATTATAAATAAAACAATTTGTATCAGTATATAAAAGTAAATGAAAGACTTTAAGAATAAACTAATAATAATAATGATAATTTAAAATTAAATCAATATAAAATGTCATAAATACATAAATAAATATTAAATAAAAATAGTATGCAATAATATAATACAAATAATTTTATGCAGAATATATGCGAATGAAGTGCAGTGTTAATCACGAACCAACCAAACATTGCAATGGCATTAGTCTATCCAACATATTCTATTTACCATGACTACTGTTGTGTCATTCTAATAAGTCATACAAGTTCTTATGAAATGTTCTCCATTGTAGTCGTGTAGTTGCCAAAATGCAACTCACAATAGCAAAAATGACCGAACAAACACAAAGACAGCGTGTTGTAAAATGTAGGAAAGGCTACATATCGCCTCACGGACTCCATTAGACTTAAAACGAGTATGTATGGCTTGAGAAAAAGGGTCAGCGTGCACACACAAAGGCTATTGTGGCCATTGGCAGGAGTGTGTGTGTGATAATTGGATTCATGCAGTAGCAGCGCTCGTGCTTGCTTATTGGCTCAGAGGAGATATTGAAAGAAAACAGCCCCTCCCCCAACACACGTGCACGCATGCACGCACGCGCACACACCATATGACATGACCCCCCCCCAGTCACCACCGTCATCAATCGGCAACTCCCCTCGTCCCCTCTCGAGCGCTTATTGTCACGGTGAGAAGCGTGACATCATCATTGCTCTAAGAATGGCTTTAATTATTATTCTTTCAAAAATGAATCACTTCAACAGCAATCCACAAAATGCACCAATTTTTACACGTTGATGTGAATGTACGATTCCTGATTTCCCCCCCAATTTCAATGCTTTTTTTTTTTGCCTATGATAGTTTTTTGTTTTTTTTTGCTTCTAATATCGTTTAATAATGATTTTTTTTCTGATTTTTGCTTATGATAGTGCCTCTTAAACTTTTTAAACAAAGTACCATCCCAAAATGTTCTTCTATACAGTACTACATTAGATCTCTAAGTACCACTAAAATGAACAACACTGAAATACAGTAATAAATTACTTTAAAAAATAAATAAATATTAATGTAATAAATTACTTTAAGACTATTTTCGTAGACAGGTGTACGTGAGCTCAGCGTAAAAACTGGCGCATCCTCGTTTTCGTATTGGCGAAAGTCATGCTTTTATTTTATTTTTTTTAACTTTTGTTTAGTATTATTGTACAATGGTTAACTTTTCTTAAAAGATTGTTTTCATTGTCATGTTTCAGTAGCTGGCAGTGATGCCGCTGTATCCCAAAAATAATCGTTAGCGAGTTGGCAGGCTAGCAGTCTAGTGAGCTAGCGTTCTCAGTCTTTGCATGTTTTCACCGCCTATCTTCAAACATATTGAATGTATTTAAAAAGAAATCACTCAAAATTGTCTACAGTGTCTTTAACTGAAGAACAACAACAATAACAACTTAAAAATGGAATGAACAGCAGCAGCAGCAGCAGAGTGATTTAGTGGTTTAGCACATCTCCAAAAGTTTCTTTTGCGTGTGAATTTGTGTGGTAAGTATCTTCGTCCAACACTGCCATCTTGTGGTACAATTTGGTATATCTTGTATATATGTTGACAAAGCCACGACATGTAGAAAACTGAACGTAGATTCAATCACAGAGCATTTCTAGCTGTGAGGCAGTCATGCAAACCACCATGACACAGTACTCATGAGCACCATAATTAGTTACACGACATACATTGGGATTAAAAATAAAATAAAATAAAATAAAATAAAATAAAATAAAATAAAATAAAATAAAATAAAATAAAATAAAATAAAATAAAATAAAATAAAATAAAATAAAATAGCAAGCAGATGGCACCTCATGAGTCGCGTTACTTCTGGTAAGCAGTTTTATTCTATTTGAGTTCACTAACATTTCTGATGGTTATTGCTGCACAGCCAGTACAATACATATGTACAGTATAAATGTGATACGACAAAGTGAATCTCACTATTACCACTAGATGTCAGTGTTGTATAAAGAGCTACGGCTCTGATAAAGCGTGGAGTAAACAGATCCTTGAAACCACTAGATGGAGCTATAACCCATTTTTTGGGGGGCTGTACTGATGCTAATTTTGTCTGGCATTTTACATCTTTCCTTTTTTTAATTATTGGTGAGATAATTATACTAACAAATGACAATAAGACATTTTGACAGAGTAAGACATGTTGACAGTGAATGAATGGATCCAATCTGTGAGACAGGAACCAGTTAGTTGGGCAGTGAGTAATTCCACCTTATGCCACCTGGGGGAGTCATTGATGCAATTTTTGCCAAAAAGTGGGGAAAATTACAACGTCTTTAAAACTTTCCAGTGTTTTTTTTTTTTTCTTCACTGTATGCTTAAATTAATACTTCAGGACTTTCTAATCAGATGTTTGAGTCATTTTGGTGACATCATACAAACAGTGCCCACTTTAACAGGTGCATACTGAATGCTTTTACTTTCACATAACCTATCATTTTCACTTTTACTTTATTTTTTTTAAATAAAGCTATGCACATTGTTACTGCTGCATGACAGTGCATTTTATCAATAGTAATTTTTTCTTTTTTCTATGTTTATTTATGCAAATATACTTGCATAAATGTTAAAAATATAATAAAATCCCATCCAATCAAATTATAAATGTCAATAAAATTGCCGCCGTTTCAACCATGATGACAAATAATTTTCAAATAACACACTTTGGAAAATCTTAATAAACACACAGGAAAGCCACCACCCCCGCAACCCCCAACTTTTTTGAAATTGATTTTTCCACCCATGCGCATCCTGTGGTAGCCACACCCGCTCTATACCTTCACACCATATGCATCAAACCACCCTGTTCTGTTTGTTTCAAACAGGTTTATTTCACGACATAACAGCATATTACACACAACAAACTTTACAAGAACGAGTTTATGAAACTCATGGGAATATCGTCTGTGGAAATAACACAACAATCCCCGCAGACAGTTTATAAGTAACTCTATTATAGAGTTCTGGATTGTTATAATAATAATTAAAAAAAAAGAAACCTCGCATATGCACCTTATCGATATGTACAGGTGTTGTATGGAGGTGATAAAACAAACATTGGTGACAGCTGGAATGCAAATATTTGAAGGTGCAGTATAGGAACGGGTCCAAAATGGAGGCCTGATGAAGCTTTGGTGTGTTGATGCGTCCATCCCGGACGGAACGAGCAGAAAAACAGTCAAGCGCTTTCCATCTCGTCTGCATACCTATCCCACCCTCTCTCTTGACCCCCCCCCCCCCCCCTCCTCCTCCTCCTCTTGTGCTCTTCTGGCCTGCAGTGAAGTGGAGACATGTGTCTCCCTGCACCTGCATGGAGAGAAGGAAAGAAAAAGTCAAGTCAAGATTCCTCATCCTCCTCCCTCCTCCCTCCCTCGCCGCCGCCGCAGACAGACTGGCGCCGAGCGTGGAGCGTTCATTAACCCCGGGCAGATAGCGATGAATCCGCTTTCAAATGGAACCCGGGCCTCACGGCGTAATTAGCCGCCGCTCTGGATTATTCACGCATTATCAATGGGCTGCTTTATCCGAAAGATGGTTTTCAAGTGATTTCACACTGACAACCGCACCATTCCACTGCCCCCCAAAATAAAACTAAATAAGTTCCTTAGCTTTGGAACAACAGGGAGAACATTTTATTTACGCTAAGTAAGACACTAAAATGCTGTTTTTTCTATTATTTTGCTAGGTTTTGTTAGATTTTTAGGGAGGGGTGAGACACATGTGGCCCGTGGGCTATGATTTGATCCCAGCAGAACATTTTAAGCGGACCATCATGCAAAAACCACAGGGGATGTGTTACAAAACTGCCTAAAAACTTGATTCAGTATTGTTAATAAATAATAAAGTTGAGAAACAATGTGATTTTTTTTGTGTGTGTGAATTGCACATTGGAGCTTTATCAACATATTCTGAAGATTTTTTTTGTTTCAAAAATGCATTTCAATGGCTGTCAGTGTCAACTATACACGCGTTTAAAAGATTTTGCAATTTGTTCAAAATCCTTAAAAGTGCCTAAAAAAAAAAAAGTCACTTTTCACATTATTTTTTCATACATTTAGTGTGGAAATGGAAGTTGGTTTTAATGTACTGTTGCACAATGTCTAACGTAGGAGAGTATAACTGTTTTGTATGTGGTGTTGTATATTCAAATCACGTCAGAGGGAACAAAAACAAAAAACAATCATTTTGTTTTAAAATAATTCTATATCCAATCGGAAATAGGATGAAAAATGTCCAAATCAGGAGGTCCACGACAACCAATTTTATGTCTACATTCAAAATCTCATTGCCAATTTAAAGCAACTTGTGAAACAACAAAAATATTAAATGGTTTATTATAACGAGTTTTTTAATAGTCGAACTTGTTGTTTAAAAGTAATTAAAAAAAAACAACAGTTTCTCAGTTTTTGATGGTTGGTCGTGAAAAATAAATATTGGCCCACGCACAGTATGTTGCTCACCCCTGATCGATCCCCATTGACATACAGATGACGTTTCCCACTCAAAGTATGACTCATAAAGGTTACCAAAATGGGGGCAGTAGTACCTACCATGATCAGAAATGATATATCCTAATGGCACAATCGCCCTTCATCTTTGGAGAAAGTCCTGGTCAGGTCGGCAGTCTAGAAGAAGACCCAAACTTTAATCAACAAAACTCCGTTGCATTTACGACTATTTTTATGTTTGCACCCAGATAAATCAGTATCATCAAAGACTTAGTAGTCCAAACCTGCTTACCTTTATCGACAAGAGCCTCGGGGTCTCTTCGGCCTCCAGGGCGATCTGTAAATCGAAGATGTAGTCGATGACGTGCTGCAGAATCTCCACTTGGCTCACCGTCTTGTTGCGGGGGATGCTGGGCACCAGCGCCGCCAGCCGCGAGTAGCAGTCGTTCATGTCGCCCGCCGGCACCTCCACGCACGCGTGCTGCTGATGTTGCTGCTTCGTCGTCCGGCCGATAGCCAAGCTGCGCTCCGAAATGCAGCACACGGCCTTGTAGCAGTTCCTCCCTGAGCGAACGGGACTGATGGCTTTCATGGCGGACTTGGACAAATATGAAGAGTCGTCACGGTTTGTTGACTTCCGCCTTGGTGAGAGGAGCTCGCGTCGCTGTCAAGACGAGGGTCTACAGTACGGCTTTATAGGGCGAGCGCCAGACCACGCCCTTTCACTAGCGGCAGTTTCTGATTGGCGGAAGCGAATAGAGGCGGCTTCTCATTGGCCGATACCGCCTAGTGGTCGCGGTGGTAAAGAATGAGGAAATGCGACCTGGGTTGCCTTCAAGGGATTGTCAATCAATTACCTTTTCCAGGTAGGACCGAGCAAAACAAATTGGAATATTATTGAAAGCTGGCTTTAAATAGGGTTGTACAAAGTTCTCTGCAGCTGCCATACCAAAGTCATGAAAATTATTTACATTAAAACAAGTTATATATTATGGACATTTGTGGGTTGATGTTTACTGGCTTTTTAAGACTTTTTTTTTTGTTTTTTTTTTGTTTTTAATAATAAGAATAGATTTACTAGTATGACGTCCTTAATGAATTGTGGGACAAATAATTGTCTGAAATTCTGAATGTTCACTTATGTTTTAAATAATACATTTTGTTTTTATTGTCATACTTGAACTCCCCACTTGTGGGGTCAATATGAGTATGGTCGATAACACATTTATAAAAAAAAATAAAAATAAATAAATATATTTTTGTAATATTTTATATTCAACATTTTTATTATTTGGAACACTTTTTGGAAGATTTCTTTCACTTAACCTTTACAATTATTTACTGTTTATGTTATTACAAAATGGTTCCATTATTTTATTTTAAATGAGATAATGTATGTATTTTATTTTACAATACATTTATTATTGCAATATAGTGCAAATATTTATGATTTCATTTTAAGTGTTCTATTTTTGAAAAAAAAAAGTTACTTTGAATACTTTTATAAACCTATTTTATTTATTCCTTTTTTGCAGCACAAACTTCCCTCCAAAGTCTCTTGAGTAATAGAAACTGTCAAATGTGTCTCAACACTGCGTTTCAACACTGTTTACAGTTTTTGCAATATGTTTGGTTAAGTGCAAGCTCAGCAAAAAAATATTATCATAGCCCATGAGTAGTAACTCGGCTACTATACCTCATAGTTTAAAAAAAAAATACTAGCAGACATAATGAAGGTAAAAGGTCAAGCGGAGTCTTTTCTTCTTGTGGGACACTTTAAAAAAAATAATAATAATGTGCCTCAGAGAACACATGATGCACATCTGTATCTTGTCAAATAGATAATAATAAATAAATGAATAACAAAATAAAAAGAAAGAAACAACAACAATATTGAAATAATTGCAAAGACACAAGTTGGCTGCCAGGGAAGCACGTCCCGTTCTGCTCCTTATATTTATGTCTTATTTTCCCCTCCTCTCTCTCTCTGTGTCTCTCCCTCTCTCACACACGCACACACACAATCCTGTTTTGTAGAGGAATGCAGCGGCCAGCCAGCTGTGTGTCCTATCCCGGCCCAGCTGTGTTGATCTAACGCGCCAGTCCCAGACATGCTGGCGCCAGCCTCCCGACGTCATCCATTCACCCGACGCGTACTCAACCCCCCCCCCCTCTTGACGATTCTCCACTCCGCCCTCGCGCGGAGACGCTCAACGCTCTGATTGGCTCGCTCCACTGCCAATCAACGACACTGCGCTTCACATCGGCGCAAAAAAGAACCAAAAAGTGTGGATATTTGCAGGGAAATGTGAGGTTATGACTTGTAAAAGGTAAGGTGGAGTGTTGTGATGATACCAAGTATGATTTAAGATACATATCACTGAGTTTGACCAGTTTGTGAAGGAGGAAGTTATAAACATTCCCCTTTTCAAACTTCCCATGAAGGGATAGTGGGAAAATGACATACAAGCATGATTAATGAGCTAACTTAAATACTGCTGACTTCAAGCAGTTCCCTTTCTCAGATCAGTCTTGTAATGCAACCAAGTAAAATGATATTTTCACAGTCCCTAAATATAATATATACATTTCCTCAAACCATCTTCATTAGAACAAACAAAAGTTTGTTGATAAGAGTGAGGTACGCTATAATTCATATTAATACAGTGAAGTCAAAACTAGTGTTGTTCCAATACCGATACTGGTATCGGCAGAGGTGCCGATACTGCATTAAAACAGTGGTATCGGTATCGGTGGCTACTCACAAGTAACATGCCGATACCATTAATTCCAACGCTAATATAGGATCTTGGATGCAGCATCTTGTGTCTTGCTCATGCACGACATTCACTGATATGTGATATGTTCACTACATGCCAATCTAAGATATCCTATTGGCCCTTGAATGCTCTGAACCAATGGCAGGACAGCTTTTTCATGTTGAGGGAAAAAAACAACAACTTAGGTATCGGTATCGGCCGATACTGCAAAGCTGGGTATCGGTATCGGGGGCCAAAAACCGGTATCGGAACAACACAAGTCAAAACATCAATTAGCTTGCATATGGCTAAACATCCTCAAGCTAACTTTGCTCATTAGCCAACATGATGTTTAAGATCACTGATCAAAACTTAAAAAATAAAACTAACAAAACAATTTGAACCACCATTTTTGCCAAATTCAATGTCCGAAAATGAGTTTTTATACTACAGTACACAGATATGGTAATTTCCAGACCCCATGGGGGCTAAAGCTGGATCATGGAGACCCCGCCCCAAACGCAAAAAAATTCCAGACAATTGATAAGAAAACATCCTTTATCAAATAAATCAGGTATAAAACGAATCTACCAACAAACTTAATAACCGGGTTCCCCATTAAGCTATTAGGGACATTTCGGAATCCCACCAGGGCCCCAACTAGCAACTAGACAACAACAGCTAGTAAGTGGCCCTATGAGGGGATTCCCGCCGCAAAACTGTTTTGTCATCGATATGAGCCAATGTCAGCCATTTATTGGGGCCCCATCATACCTGTTAGCATAGCAAATAGCTAAATTATACACTCCATGGTAACTTTAACTTTAAGATACTGTTTTTCAAATGATTATTTACCCAAAGTATTACTTTCGGCTACTTTATACAAAACTGTCTCACACAGACTTGACGCATGCGCACAGGCGGGATCAGGTGCTCGCCCTGCAGAAGAGCACGGACACAATCGCCTCTCTCTTTCAATGGATGGGAGAATTCCGAGCCTGGCGTCAGTGAGTCTGCCTCTCCTCTCCTCCCCCCCTCGTCTCTCCCGCTCCCTCCCGCCCTCCTCCATGCAGCTGGACGCAGACAATCAAGCCATCAACAATCGCCACGCATAATGATCACCACCCTCCTCCTCCTCTTTTTCTTCTTCTCTGCTCAATCAAATTACAATCCTAGTGTATGTTTAACAGGCGAAACGTGGTGGAAACACGGAAAAAAAAAAAAGTCACAAAATGAGCTTGAAGCCACGTGAATGAACTAAACGACAGTTAAAAGGTCAGCTTGCTCACCGACAAAGTTGTGGCGTCTGCAATGACTCTGGTGATATGCGGTGATGTCATCATCGAAGCGTGTCATCCAGGGAGGTCACGACGCTTTTCCACTAAAAGATCACGTCAAATCGGCACGTCGCAGCCAAAACAGAAGACCCAGAAATTATCTTGTTTTTCAGACAGCCACACTGCGTCTTGCGCAAAATCGGATCATCAGACGAGGGCGAGCTAGCGTGCCATATGAGATGGTTTTAATGTTTGTCGCAAAAGTACCGATAGGGCCATAAATGAGTGATTTCCGAAGAAGGTACATAGTAGGGAAAAACATGTAGGAAACATCATATGAATAGTAGAGGTGTCAAAATTAGTGCATTAATTTTGTGTTAATTTAAAGTTCCTTTAATGCCACTAATTTTTTTAACGCACGATTAATGACCGCCCGTTACTTGGAAAGTAACAATTCCACTCGTAACGCAGCAGAGACATCCAGTCAAAATTTTAATACATATATTTGTGGAGACTGGGGTCAAGTTGTATTTTTGCAATTTTAAAGAATGTGCAGAACTTCACTAGATTGCTATTATTACGAAAATAAAAATTCACTGCAATCATGCCATCTAGTGGCAGAAAAATGACCAACACAAATCAATATCACACACCTTTAATTTTAACTCCATTTTATGAATTATTAAATTGCTGTATCAATGACTAAAAGATGCAGCCATATTTTTATTAGTTTATTTTAGTTTATCTATTCTATTATTATTATTCTATTCTATCTATTCTATTCGTTTAATTTTCGTTTAATTTTAGTTTAATAGTTCAATAGTTTTTCTGTTTTTTTTTTTAAGTATGAAAACTTAAAAAAAATTTTTTCTTGTTTATTAAGAACAGAAATAAAAGTTATGATTAATCGTGAGTTAACTACTGAAGTCAGGCGATTAATTGTAATTAAAAATTTTAATCGCCTGACACCCCTAATGAATAGTTTTCATTTTTTAATCATGTTTAAAGATGTAGATTATTAAATTAACCTACAATTGTTCCTAGCCACAAAAATGAAAGACAGTTGAGGATCAAAACAGTCAACAGTTTCTAATCTCTGTAGAAATCACTGAGGCTCACACTTGCTGTTTTGTCTTCTATAAAATTTGCACAATGTTACACACGATACTGTCCGCCACCTAGTGGCCGAAATTGGAATTACAGCCCAAAATAAATATAGCAATGGAAGGGGATTTAATGTGTATCACTAAGAAGCCCAAATCATCAGAGAAGTGATCTGAAATCGGCAATATTGATATATGACGTGTACGATGCCTAATAGCAAAATATATTATATTATGGCAAAATGTATGTTTTTTTTAAAGCAAAAAGTGTTTCATTGGCAAAATACAATGTCAAAAACAATATAGTATTTGCATTAATGCAGTATTTTTAGTTTTGTTTTTTTTGTTTTTTATAAAAATACCTTTTAATACAAATTTCTTTTTCATGGCCAAAAATCGGTATTTATGGCAAACGATTTTCACTGTAAAATATACTGTTTTCAGTACAAGAGCAGCTTTTTATAATCATAAAAAAAAAAAGCATTTTTGAGCATATAAATTCTGTTGCAACAGGCCTCACAATTTATAGAGTGCCCAACTTTTAGGATTCGATCGTATTATTGCTGAAAAATAAGTTCTGTTATAATTTCCTACTCATTTTGAAACATGATACAAACAAGTTTTATGGATGTTTTATTCACCAAAATCGTGTAATGGGAAAGGCTGCATCACATGTAATAATAACCGCGTAAATTGAAATGTCTACAAGCAAGGAGTTGTTTTGAAGTAAAACCCCACCTTTAGACATACATGCCATAAAAAGCGCACGCCTGTCAACCAGCGTTCCACTTCCACACCGGTGCGGCTTCGCTGCGTGGGAACGCGGCTGTTGATGTAGTCAGGTGACCCTGCCCGTGTCCTTGGATGGGAATATTTGACACGCGCGAATAAATGGAGGCTAAGCAACACGTACGGCAGGTGGCAAGGGTGCGTGGGGGCGCCAACAAGCCACGGCGACCATGCGGGGGCCAAAACAAGCATTTCACCATGTGACTCAGCGACTGAGGCTACCAGCTGCTGGTCACACTTTTTGTTTGGTCGCTTGTCTCGACCCTGAATGGAACGGTCCGTTTAGTCGATAGCCACCCGGTGAGCTTCAACACCTGGCTTCGTGTTAGCTATACTTGCTATGTTGTTAGCATGACTCCGCAAATTTGGGAATAAAAAACATGACTTTTCAGGTGACACACTTCCACTACCTCCTTATTAGAATCCAAGTTGCAGTGAGTCGGGTCTACCACATATTTGATTCATTAATTTAACACACGTGCTGTTCCCGCTGACAACAGTTGCACAAGTTTATTGCACAAATAAAACAAATTAGATCACACTGTGTGTGTGTGTGTGAGAGTGAATTCCGTCATACATCACACACCCGATCAGACTGGACGAGGAAGACCAGCTTGCCTTTGTCATGTCTGCACACGCTCCCTGTGCTGTTTATTCGCCCTTCCCAAAAGAGCGCAATGTGGAGATTAGGGCCCTGCCGCGCTTCCATGAATGGTCATCTATTCCGTTCGGCGCGAGTTAGCGGCCGATGCTGTTTCCCGTCTGTCCTATGGGCAAGACTTAGAGAGGCCTTCAATGGGAGGAGAATATACTGCGAGTGCTTGCCTCATGGCGGGTGTGCACACAACACTTTTAGATAGAATGACAGATCATTTCTGGATAGTAGCTAGCTTGCTAGCAATCATCTACATCAATGGTGTACAAACTCGGCCCTTGAATGCCGGAGTTCTGCGGATTTCTTAGATGTTTCCCTGCTCCAATGCACCTGTTCCAATGAACAGGATAATTATCAGGTTTATGCAAAGCTTGCTGATGAGCTTCAGGTGTGTTGGAGAAGAGAAACATCCAAAACCTGCAGGACTACGGCCCTCGAGGAACGAGTTTGGACACCACTGTAGATAGATAGAAAGCTCGCTAGCTATCATCAGTGGAAGGAGAGAGGGAGAGATTGAGATAGAGAGAAGGATCTAGAGAAGGATAGAGATAGATGAAGAGATGGAGAGATAGATAGATGGAGAGATAGATAGATGGAGAGAGAGAGAGAGAGATAGATAGATAGATAGATAGATAGATAGATAGATAGATAGATAGATAGATAGATAGATAGATAGATAGATAGATAGATAGATAGATAGATAGATAGATAGATAGAGAAAATAAAAACAAATAGAAAAAAAGAGAGAAATAGAGAGATAGAGATAGATAGACGCAGAGATAGAGGGAGAGATAGATAGATAGATACATAGATGAGAGTTGGATATATAGATAGATGGAAAGATAGAAAGATTAAAAACAAAGAAAAAAGAGATAGGGAGAAATAGAGATAGGTAGAGAGAAATAGAGAGTGATAGAGATGGAGAGATAGACAGATGACAGCTAGATTGATGTATCGTTGGATAGATAGATGAGAGATAGCTGAGAGATAGAGAATAAAAACAAAGAAAAAAGAGAGAAATAGAGATAGACAGCTAGCTAGCTAGCTAGATACATAGAAAGAAAGAAAGAAAGAAAGAAAGAAAGAAAGAAAGAAAGAAAGAAAGAAAGAAAGAAAGAAAGAAAGAAACACTCGAAATACATGCAAAGGATCCTTGAGTGTTGCTGAACATGCCACGGCCACACTGACAAATGCTTGAAACAAACGACAGGAGAAACGGTGGATGCTGCAGGGGTTCAGCTGGGCACACTCCGTCCCTGGTGGGTATGTGTGCACCTGTGTGTATGTGCGTGGGTGTATCTAGGTCAAGTGGGTCATCCAAAATCTTAGATCACACAGACATATATGTCTGAATACACACTTAGCCCTCGTCAACCTTGTGTTGATAATGAATTGAAGCAGCGGGGACGGAAGACATCATAGGCAGCTGATTGCCCCCACCCCAACCATCTCACAATCTCCACTTTCCCAATCTGGGTCAGCGGTGCCCCTCTCGATCGCCCCTGTCGTGGTCTTCCAGACGGGAGGGGGCAGAGTGGGAGAAGAAAGGTCTGTGATCCAAGTGACCTGATTAAAACCTACATATGTGCGCGCACGCATAAACTGCATGGCTAATCAAACACAACACAACCCTCTGACCTTGCTACTGGACTCTCGTCGTCCCATCACAGCAGTAAGAAGCCAACACCACTTCAGCCCTGTACAGTGTGTGCGCACGTGCGTATTGTCTTATATTATGGACATTTCCTGCACACATTCTCCAGCTGCACTGTCACTTACTGGAAATACACTCCTTATTACTCAAGAGTGCTAAAAATACTGCTTCCTCCAGAGTAAGTCAAAGAGGCCTGAGGAAGTTGTGTCTCATGCACTGGAAGGCTGCAAAGCACAGACCTCCACCAAGGCCGCAACCATTTCAATTTGCTTCCAAGCCCCTGCAATGTTAACACAAGGGGACAAATCTGTATCAAAATGTGATCGATTTCACATTTGCCTCGCCCCACCGATTCAAAAAAGTCCACAGTGGACAACTCTTCCACAAAGCCATCTGAGATAGAGCCATGAGGACAAGCAGTAGAAAAAAATTAAAAGATTGACATTTTCAAACGCGGTAACAAATAGAAAGACAATCACATACAGTAACTCATTTAAATTATGCTAGCTTAATGCTAACACATAATGGAAATGACCGTAGAAGGGCTAGCTAGCCCCTAGGTAGCAAAGATGCACGCTAGCAGGAGCAGCACAATATCCATTGAATTA
Source organism: Festucalex cinctus (assembly GCF_051991245.1). Lineage (NCBI taxonomy): Eukaryota > Metazoa > Chordata > Actinopteri > Syngnathiformes > Syngnathidae > Festucalex > Festucalex cinctus. The sequence goes on along the minus strand of NC_135422.1, from coordinate 9,310,823 downwards.
CAGCAAAAAATGTGGTAAGAACTTTTCTATTGAATAATTTTTGTGTGATTGTAAAAGTTTGTACATGTTTTCAAGAGGCTGGAACATATTACTATAACATCACAAATCTGTTTGCGTTATTTCTTTCATTCAAACAGTAGAAATCGGAGAGGTTGCTTATCTAATCTACAATTTGTGTCCCCCGCAGACGTCTGGAGGACAATAATTAACTTACTTAAGCCCCGCCACGCGTTGACACAGGTGAGCAGCGTTATGGTGGTTAAACAGTCATTACAACACACACAGACATGACTGAGCGCCTCGGCCTGTCACATTAAGGCCCAACTAGGTCGCTGTATTACCGCTGATTGGATAAGACCGACGCCGGCCCCGTCCATACAATGTGATCGATTTAACACGGTCGTCGAGTGTCTTTTGTCAGGACCTCTCACTGGTTTTACTGCCAAGCTTATCAGCAGTCTTTCAAGTGCCGCTTTTTATTATCTTGCTTCCCAGCCTGGCCTCGCGGTCTTTTACCTCATCTGCAAACCTCATTCATACAGAGCTTGTTTACATTTGAGCTTCTTTTTAAGGATGTGAGCTACACCTCTGTGTGGTATTAACATTAAAAAATATTATAATGAAATGTATTATTAAATAATTATAATTAAAATTATTGTTTATGTATTTTTCATCACTAAAATGCCCTGTACTGTACAATATTATTGAACATTAAACTTCAAAAAAAAAGTCTTAAAGATTATCCAAGGAGAATAATGTCGTGCATCTGTTCGCTGTTAGCATTTCCCTTTTTCACCTCTTTATGATTAAAAAATACCAAAAAGTTAAATTAAAAAAGTACCAAAAAATAGCATGGAGAGACATGTATACTACTTACTCCAGTAAAAACAACACTCATAGCTATAAATAATTCAATACGACATGCTTATTTTAAGCTAGCTATGGCAGATGCTATGCTAACGTTACTGCTATTACATTTAAAGGGACTCTCTCCTCTGTTAAAATGGCCGCCATGTTTGTCCATACATTGTTTTGATAGAAAGTTGCCCCTGTCAACATGGCTGCCACATTCACACACTCTTTGGCCTTATAGTTGACTGTAAAATCTGTTTATCATTGATGAGAGAGCAACACATAGCATCGCTGTTAGCATGTAGCACAATGTATTATTTTTTCCCACAGGCGTTAATCAGTTACACATTTTCGAAAATGCTGGTTTTGGTCCCGTACACAGTTCTTTTTGTTGTTTTATAAAGCCCTTTACCAATTGTATCTAATCGTAAAGGAGATATAAAAAAAAGAAGCGCTACCATCGTGGTTCTTGAACGCACCAACTAGGTAAGTTTTTACTAACTTGAAACAACTTGCTAAGTCTAGAACTCCTTAGTATCGGCACGAATGGGGCCTGCAGTGTTAGATAATGACCATAAAAGGAGCCGTTTGGATTTCCAGATGAGAACCTCCAACAACACGGCGATGTTAGGCTAACCTCCTGCTGACTTAACCGCAGCATCTGGCAAGCGTTAGGCCTCACCTGAACTCTGCGCTGAAATCTGAGTGCCACTCACACAGATATGGCTGCCAGGCCGTGTGTTTGTCTGTGCGGTGGTGTGTGAGAGTGCTCGGTGAGGCATTTTGCGAGGCAATCGCTGGATTTGGGCTGGGAAGCAAAGGGGGCGGGTGGTATTACAACAACTGTATTTTTTTTTTTTTTTTTAAATGTCTAAATATAAATGAATTATTTTTGTAAGGTTACATTCTTCTAAAAAAAATAATTTGTTACCACTGGGGGATCTACAAAATTACCAGTGTCGGGTCTAACCCGCCCCTGCGCAGTTGCGCATAAGTGTAAACACCTATTTAAAAAATAAATAAATAAAAATGCAAAAACGTGTCATGCAGCCTTTTGTCAACAGCGACCGATGAGTTAAAAAGAGACCAAAAAAAAAAGAAAAAATACAATAAGTGCACACTCCCTGCACAGCTGCCATATTTTTTTTTTTCCAGAGAAGCTATTTCCTGTCAAAAGTCTGACAAGGGAATAATGATGGCTTTGATTGGGCCCCCAGTTAACGGGAGGCACTTCCTGTTGCTTTGTATTGCTTTCATTGTGAGGCGGCGGGGGTGGGGTTAGGAGGGGGGTTCGAGGCAGGGTTTTAGGGAAACAGCTGCTGGAGATGACACAGTCAAGAACATCCCTGTGACCCCCCGCCACCATTCACGCATACTATATACAATTAAATACATAGTTGGCCATTCTTATATGACGACGTTAGAAAAACAGGCACCAATCGGATGCCTGCTATCCGTTCATGAAAGCACAAGATCAGATATCACATTTGCTTACATATTATTTCTCTCACAAATGTGACTTTACACCCCCCCAAAATATCTTTCGTCGTGATATCATGAATTAATTTTCATAATACTATATTTTTTCTCCCCCAAGAGTATGTCTCTTTTCAATTATTTTTACAGGTAATTGTTTGGAATAAAACTTAATTTGTATTTTTTTTACTAATTAAAAAATAATAAATCTTATTTTTAATGACAATTTAAATTAAATTTTCTAGGAATATTAAAAAAAATACACTACAAATATATTTTTAATGCTAAGGTTATGTCATTATTTTACCAACAAAAAAAAAATTGTTTTTACATCTACAATATTGTTTTCACTCTAAATATTCAGAATTGCAACCTGCAGGTCAAGTGGGATCTCAACTCCTCTCTATCTCATCAGTATGGCACTAATGTTGGTCATTCTATGCAGAGGATAAAGACTATATAACAGTACTATTTTATTGTCTGTCTAGTGTACATTTTGCCGAACAGTTTGTGTTGAAGTCCATCGCTGAAAGGTTTAAAGAGCTGCAACATAGATGCTAATTAGCATTAGCATTAAGTTAGTGCGGCCTTTAGCTGTTTAAAATATACAATGCGGAATTCTTTTTGTTTTATGTTTTGTGTCACGCCTTTTCCTCCCGTAGAATATTATCGATTGATTCTCCTAATACTACAATTCCGATTCCAATATATGAGAAACCGGCATTCAAAAAGAATTCCAGGAATATGTAGTACGAAGAACATCAGCTGATGCGCATTACAGACGCATGACATATTTTTTTAAACAATGTTTCTTCACAAACGTGCCCTTGTGATGGATTTTTCGTCGTTCGTTTCCTTTCAAAGGCCGCATTGATGAGCAGCAGACGTTAGAGGCAGCGTCCACGAGTGCGTGTGCCCGGCAGCAACAGCAGCAGCAACAAGAGCAGCAGGGGTCACGGCATCAAATGGCGGGGCTAATTGAACCCGGGGTCGCGAGCGTGCATCGCTGATCGTGCTTAGCATATCTTGATAACATCGCAACCACAATTACACTCGAGTACGAGGAAAGATAGCTTATCAGTATTTTTAACGGTGTGGACTTGTTACGGGAAACTTGAACGCAATAAAAAAATACGCAGTTTGTTGTTCAGCTGTTGTTGTTTTTTTGGCTTGAGTTGTAAACAATTGTAGAGTCTAACTGATATGGATTTTTTTAAGGCTGACGATGTTTGACAGGATAAAATTCCGATCATTGATGAATTAGCCGATTAATTAAAAACGTAATAAAAAATGCTTTTGGTCCTCTCATGGTTACAAAAATAAATATATGACTTTACTTATTTAGCCGTTTTTGGCAGTCAAACATTAATATTTTTCCTATAATAAATTTGATATTTTCAATATTTTTAATTTACAATTAGTAGCTTTAAAAACACATTTTGCAACTTGCTGTCGGCTGAAAATGACATCACAAGGGCTCAGGTAACCAATCACAGCTCAGCTTGTGAATGTCACATGACCAAACTTTGAAAGCAGGTGATTGGTGACCTGAGCCTTTGTGATGTCATTTTCAGTCGACAGCAAGTTGCAAAATGTGTTTTTAAAGCTACTAAGTGTATGTGAAAAATAATGAAAGTATCAAATTAATTATAGACAAAATATTAACTTTTTATTGCTATAATGGGCTAAATAAGTGAAGTATACCTTTAAGTATTTGTTTATCTCTGTTGTAAAATTAAACGAATATTTACCAAAAATCGTCCAATTTATGTCAATTTTAAAAGCACCAATATAGGTAGATTAAATTGGCCTAAAAAAAGCCAAGTATTTTAAGTATGTATTGCCATCGTCAGTTGAAGTTTGATGTAAAACTTGAAACAGCAAGAGTTAGACTTTGCGTATTTAAGCAAACCGCATAATTCACAAAAGTCTACGAGCTTAATGTTATTACATGATGCAAAATGCCATGGATGCGCTAACAAAACAATGCTGCAATTGCTGTAACCCTTTCAGCAAACTTGCCCAATCTAAGCAAACTGACAATATAACTATACATAGAGGCACATATTCTTTATCCTCTGCAAAAATCATTGCAGCTCATCGAGCATATACTGTACAGCAGTGACTGACCTCCACTTTGGTGTGATTGAAAGTGAATGAAATTTTGACCATGTGTCTAATCGAATGACTTTTGACCTAGGCGACATGTTGAAGAGTGAGGACGCAGACGCATTTTTGATCACTCATTAGCTGTCTGCCTGTTTGTGTGTGCGTAAGCGCCTTTGTGTTCCTCTTTCCTCTATCACGTTTCTCTGTAACGTCACCTCTGACCCGGTCGCCTGACCTCCCGAGCTCTTACGCCTCCTCGCTCATCCAGCTGTGGACCAGGCTGCGTGTATGCATTTGCAATAGATCCTGACCAAAGCACGTGCACTTTGACTGACAAAAGCCAGCAAACACGTGTTTTTTTTTTCTTTTGCCTCTTATCTTGACTAATAATCACAAATCACATGCTCACTTCAACACAGTGGAACCTCCAAAGTCCAACACAATTCTGTTGCAATTTTGTTTGTTTCAACTTTTTAAAGACAAATGCAAGTGAAGGAAACTGCTCATATGAAATGTTATCAAACTATGTCTCAAAAACACAGTAGTACATTTGTGTAGGAGAGAGTGTTTGGCAGCCCCATTGCAGTGTCTGTCTAGCCCCCTCATGACCCTTCTCCTGTGCCCAGCAGGATGACCTGAGAAAGCTTACCTAACCAGAGAGCTCAGCGGACGGCGCACACACGCTATTTTTTATTTTTTTTAAATTGACAAAACACATTTTACTCTAAAACGAATATCACCCGCCAAAATGCAGTTTTCTCCCGCAAAACATGCACCCTGCCCAAACAATATAAAAAAAAAACAATCCCTAAAACCAACCAGCACCAAACATACATCACTCTTCTTCCTAAAATACGTAGTCTAAAATAATTTTTCTAAAATATTACTTTTTTTCCTTCAAAAATGACAATTTAAAAAAAAGCCAAAATTCCTGAAAAATCTTTATTTTTAATTTTCTAAAACATCCACACCAACAAGATTTTTTTTCCTTAAAAAATATTTAAAAAGACAATTAAAAAAAAACAACCAAATATTTTTCCTTAAAAAATATTTTTTTTAAAAAGACAAAAAAAAGTAAAAAAAAAAAAAAAAAAAAGTCAACTTTTTCCCCAAAAAATACATGACTGAAAAAAATGACAAAAAAAATAAATATTTTTTTCTTGTCTCAACAAACAAAGTAAACATTTATTCCCCACAGACGACAACTTTCACCCTCAAAATAGCAACAACCTTTCTGAAAACAACCATTTTTGATTTGTAGTAAGCGCCACTGCTTGACTGCTTTAACCAGATTCCTTGCTCCCTCTACAGGAGCGCAAACGAACTACACCCACAAACAACAGTTGCAAGTCAACATCCAATCATTAAGCGCTATTCACTGTCTTATCACTAATTATTACTAAACACTCACATGAAACCAAATCAAACACATCATTGAATCACATTTGTCTTTGATTTTGCATTGTGCGGTTTATCGATCACAGCTCTGCACCCGAGTTGCATTTCTTGCCCATTTCTGGGTGCGTTTGAACCCACCGGCTCGCCCGGCACTCCAGCAACACAGGGCCTCCTTTAGGTTCCCTCCCATCCCGCTCACTCGCTCGCTCTCTCTTCCTCTGCTTCCTCTAGCTCGCTCTCCCCCCTGCTAGGATCCTCACAGCTGCGCCGACCAGGTGCGTTCCGCGGCCGCCTCCCCCACCACACACACACACACACACACCCACACACACACACACCAACGGACGCAGCAGGAAATGCCTAATACCAGTTTTAGAATGATGCCACTATGCCAGCTTGTCAGCGAGAAAAGACGACATTGAGACGGCGAGTGAAAGTGACGAGCGCTCCGAGGAAAGGCAGATGAATGCATTTGCGTTCAATTATCAATTTGACTCCGGCTGCTTGGGTCAAATTTGTCCCATTCTGACATTTCAAAGTATTAAACATGCTAAAATTTGTGACCCAAAATACAGTAAAAATGGGAATATTTTAAAAATATTTTCAAGGAAAATGGTGGTAATGGTAAGAATGTTGAACTTGTGAAACTATACAAGCGTCTAAGTCATATTTTTTTTTATTGTACGGTAGGGACAGTGTTCACAGGGGGGTTTGAAACAGAACTGTATGTTTCCACCACATCTGCACAAGGTGCAACATGCATCTGATGGTTTTTAAATGGTCACGAGGGAAACTCGAAACAATGAAAGATGATCTTGTATCAGAAAAAGTGAAAGATGATCATATATCAGAGCACAAGTCATAAAGAGGGTGCCTTGAAACAGACCTGAGATCTTTTGTCTGATCATTGATTAAGGCTCGATCGGCCATTTATTAATGTCAGACGGACTATTAATACAGTTTCAAAAGTTTTGTAGTTCATAATTTGACAGGGTTGAAAATTAAAGATTTTTTGTCGAGGCTTTACTACGTTATATGAAAATGAACAGTATATCAGGGCTAAAGGGGAAGTTAAAACTGTTGTCAAAATTTGATTTGATAATCACTTTTACTAAGCCAATAAGAGGCAAAAATTATTCTCCCGCCCCCACACAGATCATTTGACTTATGCACTACTGTCATGTCATACTAACATTTAATACATGATTTTTTTTTTCTTTTTTCAAATTGCAAAGTTCCCCTTTAATGGATTTGACATAACCAAACGTCCGGTTTGAGCCACCTTGATTAAATGAATTCTCACAAAAAAAAAAAAAAAAAAAAAAAAAAAAAGTCGCTGATGTGTGCATATGTGACTTGATGCGTGGGTGGATGCACATGTGTTCTTATCAAGAGGAGTGAGGAGGTGTGGGGGGGAGAGTACCAGTTATTTTGGTCTGCGGCTCACCACAGGCCCAGCCGTCTTTTCTTGCAGCACAAAATCGAGAGGATGTGCAATAAGTTTACTTTAAAGTAGCACGACGGAAGAATTGTGAAGTTTGTTAACTCGATGGCTCCCCCAACAGTTGTGAAGTGGTAAACGTGTGTATGGTGTTTCTCAACTTTTATGCAGCCAAAGCACACCAGGATTACAGGTCGGGCTGCTCGATTGTGGGAAAAAATTATAATCATGATTGTTTTGACACTAATAAAAATCATGATTATTCAAACAATTATTTATTTTTGATACAAAACAAGAAAATGTTAAAACATTTAAAAATATTAATTAAGACCAATTAAAATAAAACAGACACACTATTTTTTTGAAGTTTCTTTTGGACCAACCAGAATTTATAATATATAGTTATAATAATATATATTTGTTTATTTATGTTGGCAAAAACTTGAAGTTGGAGCGCACCTTGTGCACCTGTTTTCTAGGTTTGGTCATGTGACATTCACAAGCTGAGCTGTGATTGGTTACCTGAGTACTTGCGATGTCATTTTCAGTCGACAGCAAGTTGCAAAATGTGTTTTTAAAGGTACTATTGTACGAGAAAAATAATGAAAGTTTCAAATTAATTATAGACAAAATATTAACTTTTTATTGCTATAATGGGCTAAATAAGTGAAGTATTTTACGAACCACTGATTGAGACCAGGGGCCAGGAAATTTAAATTGAGTAATTTTTACCATCTGCCACAAAACAGTGGGAGCCTCAAAACAAAAACAGAGTTTGAATGCGTGTAAGATGACGCACGGCGACAAAGAAGACCTTCCGGGTGGCGTTCATCTTCTTCATGGAGGACAGGACGTCGTTTTGTGCAGGTGGCGCACGAGCCGTTGGGACCAGTCGCAGAACACCTTCAAGCTACGAGACACCTCCACGGAGTAGCGCAGGGCGTCAAACGCGGACGAGACCGCGGGAAGCGACGGACGCGGCGGCGGAGGCGGGACAACGGCGTCCATCTGAAAAGCACAAAGCGGGATGTCGCGTCGGTTCACATCAACGCAAACGGCAGCAGCTGAGTGGCGGCCAATGGACGAATGAAGATATTTGGAAGTGAGCGAGTGGCTTTATGTCAAGTCAAAAAGGATGTTTTTATTTTTGTTTTTCAATACAAATGTTATCCTTAAACATGACTGTTAAAAAAAGCATTTCCAATCAGGTTTAAGCAAAATCAGTTGTGATTTGTGTGTTAAGCGGGGTTGTTGGCGTCCGCTGAAAGTAATTAATGAAGTAACTTGTAATCTAATTGAGTTACTTTAAAAACAAGGATTTAGTTAAGTGACTTTTAAAATCAAGTCATCACTTTTTAAACTCAAGCAATTAGTTACTTTTTGAAGGCAACACTGTCCCTGACATTGCCTGGCGACCAGTCTATATGCACTCAGACACTGACGGGCGACCAGTCCATGTTTTGTCTTTATGTACCCCATTCAGTTATTTTTGCAACATGTTATCCTGACATTGGCTGGGGAGCAGGTCATTTTGTTCTCTACGTGTCTTGAAACTGACTGGCAAGTCGTGACCATGGTTTGTCCTTATGTGCACCGATATTGACTGGCGACCACTCGATTGTTTGTCCTTATGTGACCTCATTTTGAGTGGTGAATAGTTTAAGTGCTCCAACATGGATGGCCGTCATTCAAATGTTTTACTATGAGTCCCGACTTAGCTGGCGACCAGTCAAGTGCTTGTCTATATGTGCCCTGACATTGACTAGTGACCAGTCCAAAAGTGCATTTCTGTCCTATTTGACAACCACTGTATTGTTTTTCTGAGATTGAAGGGAGACCATTCAACTGTTTTTATCTAAAAGACTCTTGATAACGCGAAGGTACGTGTCTGGTGTCGCAGGTTGTCCTGTCGGTGGCGACCTATCGTTCTACAGCCTCACCTGGATCAGCGCCGTTCTGACGAGTCCGGCCAGCTGCAGCAGGTGAAGACGGACGGCCCCCGCAGCCTGGGAGGGCAAGCTGACACTTTGTGTGGCTGCTTGGAGCCACTCCACATGCACACTGAAGGCCAACGTGTGCACGTACAGCTGAGGCAGATACTCGTCGGCCTGCAAGGACAAACAAACGTCACCGCATGGTGGCCTTCGCAAACACTCAGCTACATTTACAACCTAAATTCTCTTATTTTTAATCCATGCAATTGTGTGAATTTATTCCAGTTTGTTCATTTCTCTTGGCTGCTTTGCTTCAGTAAGTGGATTCAGGATTCTTTTGTCCAATCAGATATCAGCTTTGTTGTCCTATGAATATAATCTTCCCGGGGTCTTCACAATCAGTCCAGCTGGATCGATCGATCGATCCATCCATCCATTTTCTTGACCGCTTATTCCTCACAAGGGTCGCGGGGGGTGCTGGCGCCTATCTCAGCTGGCTCTGGGCAGTAGGCGGGGGACACCCTGGACTGCTTGCCAGCCAATCGCAGGGCACACAGAGACGAACAACCATCCACACTCACAAGCACACCTAGGGACAATTCGGAGCGTCGATTAACCTGCCATGCATGTCTTTGGAATGTGGGAGGAGTACCCGGAGAAGACCCACGCGGGCACGGGGAGAACATGCAAACTCCACCCAGGAAGGCCGGAGCCTGGACTCGATCATGAGTCCTCAGAACTGGGAGGCGGACGTGCTAACCCCTCGTCCACCGTGCCGGCTGGCTCACGTAAACTAAATAATATTAGTAACTGTGTCTTTTGTACAGTTCTATCAAATCAATTAATCAAACTTTTTTTTTTTTTTTCTTCTCACTCACACAAACTTACATGGTTTCCCAGGAGGGGAAGCGAACCCACGCCACCCGGCACCGAAGGCAAGTGACAGTTCCACTTCTCCACCTGGAGTCCAGTTAATCACACTTTATGTATACAACACCTACTGGTACTCTTTTGGGTGTTTCTATAATTGTGACATATTAGTGGCGCGGTTATCAATCCAAATAATCCCTGGTGAAGCCCGGAAACCATGTGCGCAGCTCTAAATGTGTCTTGCGGAAATATTAGACACATGTACAGCACTCGTGTATGTTTGATTCGTCCAGCAAGTCCGGGATTGTTTACCTTCAATGAGCGGAAGTGCGACGCAGTCGTCGAGATGACGGGAAGACTTTGCAGTCGAACCTCCAACAAGTCCTCAACAAGCCATTCGTCGCGCTGAAACGCAAACGGCCAATAATTCGACTGGAAACTTTTCATTGATTAGGATGAGGAGGGAGAAGATGAAGTGGAGGGGAAGGGTGACGGATGGGAAGGAGGAGAAGTATGAAGAGGAGAGACGGAGGAGGAGGAGAATAAGAGGAGGATTATGATGACAAAAAGGAGGAGGATGGGGCGGAGGATCAGTTGTAGTAGGAAAAAGAGGAGGAAGTGGAAGAGGAGAGAAAAAGCAGGATGACAGGGAAGAGAAGGAGATGAGAAGAAGAAAGAGGAAAGGGGATGACATGGAAGGGGAGGAAAAGGGGGAGGTGGAGGAGAAGGGAAGAAGGGGTATTATGGAAAAGAAGAGGAAGAAGGAGGAGGAGGAGAAGATGAAACGGAGGACCAGTATGAGGAGAAAGATTAGTATGAAGAGGAGAAGGAAAAGGAGCAGCAGGACAACAGGGAAGAGAAGAAAGGGGGATGGCAAGGAGGGGCGGAGAAGGAGAACGTGTAGGAAGGGGGAGAAAGAGGAAAAGTAACAAGAGGAGGAAAGAGAGAGAAGGAGGAGGAGGATGAATATTATGTCAGATAAAGGAGGAGAAAGAGGATGAGAAGATGAGGACTATATGAAGAGATGAATGTGAAAGGAGAAAGAGAAGGAGCAATTTGATGGAGGAGGAGTAGAAGGAAGAGGAAAAGCTTGATGACAAGGAATAGGAGGAGAAAGAGGGGACAGATGAAGAAGGAAAGGGTATGACATGGATGAGAAGGAAGCGTAGGAAGGGGAGAAAGAGGAACAGTACGAAGGAGAAAAGGAGGAGGAGAAGTAGTATTATGGAAAAGAGGAGGCATAGAAAGGAAAGGAGAGAGGATGACACATGAGAAGATGAAGAGGAGGACTGAGGAGGAAAAGGAAAGAGGAGGAGCAAGTATGAGAGTGAGTAGAAAGAGGAGAAGGAAGGAAAAATGAGATGATGGGTAGAGAAGAAGAAAGAGGGGGGAAATGAAGAAGGGAAGGGAATGTTATGGAGGGGAGGAGGACATAAGTGGAGGAAGCATGCGAAGAGGAGAAGGGTGAGTATTATGGAAAAGAGGAGGAGGAGAAGAAGGAGTCGTGGCAGTATTTTGGTGACCTCGAGTTGTAGTAGTTCCAAAGTCTTCCTGATGTCGTCCATTTGATCGACAGCCGACTTGAGCACCTTGCAAAGGACGCCGTCGTGGGCGTGGCGACACCGCGACGGCCGCAGCAGCTCCATCAACAGGAGGAGGCGCAGGAGACAAAAGGCGGAGTCGTGGATCACTGCCCAGGAGAAAACACCACCATGATGATGATGATGATGACGCATCATGATCGCCACACTTTAACAAGACAACAAGAACGCCAGCTCTTCCAAATTCTGCTTTTCAATGACACTAATGACAAAAAAAACAAAAAACAAACATTTTGCTGTCGTCTATCAAAGATTTCAAAGGACCAAAGAGGTGTTGTGGCCTTGTGTGTCCTGAATGATGAAACACGTGTGTGTTGTGGCGTAAAACCATCAAATCATCTTTCCCCATTGAAATGAATGGGAACACCATTAATCCGTCCCAGACTCCCCCAAAATGTAAATTTTTGAATGAGAATGTGGTGGTGCCTTGAGACACAAGCCTGACAAGTTTTTCGAGGCATGAGCCAAACTTGCGCAAACTTGAACATACTGTACATGTTTGAGATACAAGTTTGGCACGTAAAGTATAATGAGTGAAAATTGTTCAAAAAATAACCTACAAACTCTTTGTCAGACTTGACTGAAAGTTACTGTCAAACTAAACAGCGACTGCGCTACCTTGATAGCATTTTTTTGCAACTTGAAAAGAGCAGTATGGATTCTTCAACCTGAGAATCTGAATACAGCAAATGCACAAGTACACGTTCACACAAATAGAAATGCGCAACCGACACCTCAAGGACGGCCACATTCTCACCTCAAACTTTTCCACCAACTGACTTGACTGTGTCAGGCCAGAGTTTCCACCGGATGTTTTTTGAGCTTGAGATGGCTTTTGTTTCTATAAAAAAATAAAAATAAAAACATTAAAAAAAATTCTAAAACTCAAATAGGGTCCAGACAGGAGAAGCATTGTTAATAAACTCATTACTGTATACAAATGTTTGAACATTAGTAAGACTAAAAAGTTTTATGTGGTAATGAAGTCAACACCAAAAAACATTTTTGACAATATGTTCTATGCAGCCCCACTATAGTCTAAATATGTTAGTCTGGTTAATATTGCATTAGTGGAATACGAGTTAAGCAGCAAAATCCAACCACTTTTATCCATCTCATGGGGCGGCCATTTTGCCACTTGCTCTCATTTGAAGATGACATCAATGTTGCTCAGGTCTCAAGTAACAACCAATCATAGCTCAGATTCAGAAAACAGGTGATCTGTGAGTGGTCGTTGCCTGAGCAACTCTGATGTCATCTTCAGTCGACAGCAAGTGGCAAAATGGGCGGTCCCTGAGATGGATAAAAAAAATGGCTGGATTTTGCTTCATAATTCACATTTCGCAAATCTAACATTACATGTTTAGACTAGTGAGGTGACATATTATTGTCAAGAAATGTTTAAGGTTGACTTCCACTTTAAATGTAGGACATTTAACATGACCAGTTAAGTTGTATTTAAATTTTAAGTACAATATACTTAGTAGGGTACAAATCTATGTATGCATTGCGCTAGAAATTTGCCACTTATGTGATGACGGTTTGACCTTTTGTTGCAAATAACTCACATTTCCTGTTCCATGGTCATCATGACACGTTTCCTCTGCTATCACCTTCTGTAGTGGCATCATAAAGAAAGACAAAAGGAAGTTTCATTATGTGCATGTTTTCACAAAGAAGATATCATGACAGTATATTTGTGCTACAGGCCGACTCACTCACCTGTATGATGCAATAACGGTATATGACGGTTCAATTGGCTTTGTTGAAGGATCCGCGTGAAGCCGGTGCACGCCAGCACACTCAAACAAGCCAACATGTTGGATAAGTCCGTGTTTTTGGAGGATACGAATTTTAGTGGCATCGTGCACGTCAAATTGTCAACGGTTCTTGTGAAAATCAGCAACTAGCTGACGGGCCATGTGTAATGTCTGCCATCTAGTGGTGAATGCTGTTATTACAAGTTAAAACTAACCAGTGATATATTTGGTTGTTTTTAATAAAAAAAAAAAAATGGGTTACTTGTTTTCTAACATTGAACACCTGTAAGGGGAACTTATAATTTAACACAACCAATGATTCATTCAGAAAAAAACCCCAAATGCGTCACCATCAGCCAGGATGAATTTGTAGTTTACTTTCAGTTTACGCACATGCACGCATTATCTGCAGCAGGAAGAGTGTGGGTGTTAAGGAGCAGCTGCCTGGAGACATCTGACTCCGTTTGCTCCTGGTGCATCATCATCATCCTCATCATTCACCGCGATGAGCATTCCTTGGAGAAACATGCCCCTGAGTCGGTATCAGGCCGAGATCTGTTGCAGATGAAAAAGGCGCAGGCTGTGGCGCGAGCTTGTGAAAACACGCCATCTACGCACGTCCTCGTTGCGTACACGCGTGTCATGAGTGTGGCACCTGAGAAAGCCGAGGGTTGCGCAACGAACGCTGCTTTCCTGTCTTGTGTGTTGTAACGGAGGGCTTGCCGGCATGCTGGCAAGCGTGGCGAGGCGTGGCTCGCATGCCGGCAGATGCAGATGGACGGCGCAGATAAAGACCAGAAGAAAAATATGTTTACTGTAAACTATGCTGAGCGGTGAATCACTGTGCCAACTGGAAATAAAATATGAGGGCTATCAAGTACTTTAAATGTGAGATTGAAAGCAATACTTGAGTTAAAGTATCAAGAAAAAAACTTTAGAAGTTTGTCACCTTGTAGTTTCATACTTGAGTAAAAATATTAAAATATTTGTCATTAACTAATTTACTCCCAAAAACGTATAAATACGTTCTATTTTAAATATTACCATGCTCCCAAAGATGCAATTATACGTTTTGGCTTTGATGCAACCTCTGAACTGAAGAGAATGCTTGAAGCAATGGTAGTTATTACAAAAACGTATAAGAGACCAAAAAGCTCTTTTCCCCACTATTTTAAACAGATTTGTGAATAATGATGAAACTTACCCATATTCTAATGCTAATTGATGCAAAATGGAAACAGCTAGAAATACACTTTTTTTTTTTCTTGATGAAAGAAGAGACTTTAATCTTTCGTTTGGTAGCTATGGACCTTGCAAAATCAATCAAAATCCAGTAAAACAGCGGAAATGTCCTGGGAGTGAATGAGTTAATTGCACTTTTAAAATGAACAATTTTAAAATTACATCTAGCATGTGGACAGCCTTTTGTTGCGAGGTAGAATTTATAGGGTACATGCAACCATTCTGTCCATCAAAGCCCCCCCAATAAAAAAGTTACTTTACAATAATGCTCATAATAGGCAGAATGAGCAGATTAACTCCTCCCCCCAAAAATCCTAGTCAAGTCATGCTTGGATGGCCTTTGTTGCTAGGCAGAATTCACATAGCTCGATATGAAATATGGAAGCAACAGTCATGTACACAATTTTAATTTCTTGGCAAGACAGGGAGAATCTTCCTTGAAAACTAAGTGTGACCAAATTTAGATTTGATGTATTAATGCCAAATGCCATTTTGTGACTCCAGTGAAGAGCAGCCCTCCTAATCACCACTGTAACCCACATCCTCCATGTCCCGAGCCCTCCTGTTGCTAAGTGCCAATTGTGACGACTCGCTGCACTTATTTCTGCATTTCCTGTGTGTGTGTGTGTCACGCACTGCCAGTGTCGGCTAGCATGGGCGGACGCACACTGGCTACCAGGTGCACAGTGCGGGACGTGAGCCAGTAAGCCGGCGGCCCAGTGAGCAAGCCAACTGGGCCCTATGGCCACGTGCTGCCTTCCTCCACCACCGCCGCCCTTAACCCATGAGTGTTCCCTCTGGAGAGAAGCAACGAGCTTATGATACACTACTACTAAAATCTGTTAGTTCCAGAATTAGCCACATTTTGCCACAGCGCTAGTTAGCAATAACAGACAAAGACTTGTCACATTTCCGGGTTGCGCTGCTCTCTTGTCATTATGACAAATATAAACAAACGGAGTCGACAAGAGCGGAGCAAAACTTGTGTCAACGTGGCGGCCATGTTGGCCATTGAAAGCAGTGTATGGACGTGGCGGCCATGTTAACTTAGCATTGTTATGGAACACATAGCCATAGACGTTAGCTTAGCACCTCCAAAAGCAAAGGAGCATGTCCTATTCATATCTGTGGCTGTTGTTTTCACTCGAGCCAGTAGTATATATGTATTTCAATCATTATTTTTGGTACATGCTAACATTGTAGCTAATGAACACTTAGTGCAATCATTAAATTATTATTAAATTATTCTTAAAAAATGCGTTTTTGAGGATTGAATTGCAATAATCAGAGGGAAGACAGGAAGCGATTTACCATAGCAATACCGTCATCTGGTGTTTGTTAGACTTAATTCACACACAATAAACCTCTGCTATTTGTGTGGGATCAGGACTGAGCCCTGTCACAAAATTGACCCCTGCTTTAAATGCTTAATGCGCTGTAGAACTTTGAGACTTGTTGATGTTTATGGTTTTATACCACTTTTGAGGAACTCAACGACAGGGCTGAGTCCACGACAAGGTCAAAATGTAAGAGGCCAGCGCACACCAGGCGCATCCCGGGGTTTCGCCCTCTTCCCCCAGCTCGCCCCCTAGGGCCGCAGATGCAGCAACCCAGACAAGGCTGCGCTTCTCTGGGCAACACAGAGGCATTGCTGTGCTCCGGTTCCTGGAGCCCCGGCGCTCCGATAGAGAGGCCCTGCGCCCATGCAGGAACCAGAGGGGGGCGGAGGGAGAGGATGCAAAACACATCTGGCAGCTGCGAAAAACCCTGCATGCTACGAGAGAAAGGGCACGGCGTAGCGCGCGGACCTCCGCCAAGGCATGTTCTCAAATTTTCAGTGAAACAAATTTTGAATTACAGTGATCCCTCGTTTTTCGCTGGGGTTAGGTTAAAAAAAATACGCGCAATAAATGAAATCCGCAAAGTAGCTAGCTTAGTTTTACTTATATTATAAATGTTTTAAGGCTCTAAAAACCCTCACCACACAGTTTATACACTTTTCTCATCATTTTCTCACATTTCTCTCTTGTTTAAACATAATCAATGTTCAAACCTTCATACATTTTATAAAATAGGTACATTACTGTACAAAACCCCCCCCCAAAAAAACCACGCAAAATTACTAAAAAAAAAAATCAGCGTAACAGCGAGACTGCAAAAAGTGAACCGTGTTATAGCGAGAGAACACTGTAAAGCACTTTGTGAGGTAAACAAATATTCTAAAAAACAATTATGAATATGATAGGTCAGTTTTACACCCAACAAATTAAAAAATAATAATAAATAAAATATCAATATGAGAGGTCAGTTTTACAACCAGCAAGCTATAATCATATTAAGCTAAATTGCAAAAAAAAATTGTAAATAGGCTAATTGACACCCACACCAAAAGTTTAAAATTACCTATTTTTATGACATTGCTTGGGTGCACAAACAGTATCTATCATTTAAGTTTTCAATGCTTTAATAGGACGCGTTCATATTGTAGCATTATGCTAGTAACACATTAGGAACACAACCGCAGCTTAGCGACAATTTAGCAGCTAATAAATGTTTGCTGTCGTAACTTGCTAACGCTACTGAGATACCACCACATAAGCTTAAGGAAATACACCAGAAATACACCAGGGGATGAAACGTCACAAGGACACAGCTGTTCTACTAGACAAAGAAAAGACACAGAACACTATATGTTCTTAGGAAGTACGTACTGAAGTACATTCTTAGAAAAACCACATTAGCCAAGTCCATGAGAACAAACTCCGCGTTCTTGGTTGATCCTATATGACTTTGGCCACTTTTCTATATTATCTAATGGTGACCAAATCCTTATGTTTTGTGTTAACCTGGACTGTGGTGTCCAATGTGTAGAGTAGACCCATGTGTGGCACACTGCTGCTCCACCAGTACACAAGCATGCTAGCTCGCTAGTGGGAGCTAGCGGCTAGCTAACAAGGTAACTCGCTTGCTTGCTGACCATAATGTAGTTAACCTAAAAGTCAAATAGAACTAAACTGTGATTCATTCAAGTACTATAGTTTAAGAATCACTTATAGAAGTCAACGCTTGTGTAAATATATTGCTTATAGTGGGCTTGTCAGAAAAATAAGACAACGGAAAGGAGGACGCGGTGCATGATGCGTATGTGTGTGGGCGCACATCTCTGCAAGGTGTCTCACTTGTTTGTTTGAGTGGGCACTGCCGAGCATTAGGCGGCACACAGGGCGCGGCGGCGTTCGAGGTGGCGGTGGGCGAGAATGTGTGTTCATTTAAGTGTGTGGGTAAGGGTGTGTGTGTGACGCAAGCTTGGAGCTCGCTCTTCCTACGCAACGTCTCACAATGACTTTTTTTTGTTTGTTTGTTTCTGTAGAATTGAACGAGTGGCTGGGTACAAAAGGGAGAAAGTAGAGCTGAAGAGAGCACAGTGTTAGCGTTTCGATTACACAGAGTAGGTCAGTGAGAGGAGGGACAAGTTTGCGGCCAGCTGTTGGCCTATTAAAAGGCCCATCTGCACACAATAGGCTCTGTCTCAACACACACACGTACATATATACGCACTGAGCTTGGTTCCCGCTTATGGATCTTTTTACATCTCACGTTGCAAACAGAAAGAGAACGCACAATAACAATTTGAGTCATTGTATTCATAGACTACCATGCAAAATCTTTTAATCTTGTTTTTTCCCCCCCCCATGCTTGGCTCTCACATTCATGGATCCCTCCTCATTGCTGCTACCTACATGCAGTACCTACAGTGGATATAAAAAGTCTACACACCCTTGTTCAAATGCTAGATTTTTTAATTTTTTGAAATAGTAGAAATAGCACTTCCGTACCTTCATCTGTGGGAAAACATGGGGGACTGCTATAGAATACCAATTTAAAGGCACAAAATGGAGAACTGAGCCCATAAAATAATTTATATATCTCCAAAATAAATAAATAAATAAATCTGTGAAACCTCGAACCCGCAATGGAGAGGTTTACTCGTAGATGTCTAGCTGTCCGCAAAGTGGCCTCTTGTGCCGGAAACCAGAGGGAAGCCATGCTGCGTTGCCGCCAATAACGACAACTTCTCCACGGTTTTCGCTGAAAACACAATTATCAGTGGAGATGCTATACACCGGGATCGAGATCCTCGTTGGATCACAGGATATCATCTCATTTCACAGCATATTTTTTCTTGATGGGCTTTACTTTCATTTCATTGTTGATAATTCTGACAACATGATGCAGCCGAATCTTTGAGTGGCACTCGAAGATATACCTGATGACTTATTGGAACAACCGTACGCAACAAACTGTTGCAATTTCGCTATGGAGACTAGTGGCAATTCAAGATGGCCGCCATTGGCACTACTCCCCACTTTATTTTTTAGACGTCCTTGGGTTTCCTGTATAGATTTTGTAACATTCTTCCTGGGAATTTTCCGACACACTGTCAAAAAAAAAAAAAAAAAAAAAACATACTTAGACTTGCCTTTTGAGCATTATCGCCACCCAGAGGCAGAAATGGAGTGGAGCAGTGCTAACCACCACTTACGAGGATTTGCCGTTTTCATCTCTGCTTCTGCTAACAAACTTGCACTTACGGGTATGCTGGGGAAGAAAAACCTACCTCTCTTTGGCACTATAGTTCGGCCTTGGCAGAGGTCTACGATCATTCTAGTTAAGGAGGTCATTAGCTCGCACACATGCACAATAATAACAACACGACAACGTGCCAAATTAAATTAAAGCCAGGTGCTGGGGAGCAGCTAGCTGTCCCAACCGCATACCTCTCAGTGCGGTTCCATCAAGCAAGCCACACTGCTGCATGCAGACACATGCAAAAATATCTGTCCCAATACGAAAATAGGCCCCGAGAGGTTGCACCTGCACCTGTGCCCTGGTCCACACCTACACACAGGTGTCAGGATGTGACACGCACACACACACATAATAAGAAGAGGGAGGGGGAAATACGAGAGCGGGGTGAAACAAAACTGCGGTTGACCAAAAGGCTTATTTGGCGATACGATCTGTGTGTGATTTTCATTTTTAACTAGGCTGCGGGGCTGATTTGCTTAAATGTACGCACAACAATAATGTATGTATTCATTTGAAAGAAAGCACATTTCATATGATGCACAACGTGCTTTTCAATATGAGAGCCCAAAGCGAACGTTTGCGCCTGTGACTCATTGCGCTAGATGAAATGATGCGGCACAGGCGACGAGTAAGCGGAATTCACCTCAACAACACAGACAACAATGTGTCATTTCCAAAGTTTGATTTATGTAAATGACGACAGTCAACCATGAGAGTATTATTTGGATAAAACATTTTGTTATTGTGATGTCCTCCAGCTACTACCTGATACAATACCATCAATTTTTACTGCATTATTGCTGTACTGAAAACATTCTAATACTATTTTATATTTAGACACAATTACATACATGAACTATTTACCCCAAACATTCTGTATGTATATATCACACAAACATGACGCCATCATGTGGAATAAGGCTGTTACTGCACCTCAGCTGTTGTCACACAGCTGTGAATTTTTTTTCTTTTCTTCCCTCAGCAGGGGTTCTCAAACTTTTTGGGGCCAGGGGCCCCTTTATATGAGAATTTATTTTCACCCTTATAACCCTAAACAAGTAACTATAACCAACATGTTCAAATTTGTTTTCTTGAATGTGTGAAAATGTGACATTCATTTATTTGTCTGGCACAAAGCCCTTGAGATGCAACATCTGATTTGCCAGGGCTCACACGTAAAACTGAAAACTAAATAAAAGTGTCATTAAAGCGAAAATGTCCTTTACTTTCATCTTTGTCAAATAATATCAAACATGAGCTTTTAGGGTAGTTTATTTTACGTTTATTATCATACACTATGTGTTTACTTTTTTTAATTATTATTATTTTTTTATCTTGCACTTGACAAATACTCACTATATAAAATAAACCTGAAATTAATATTAGAAGTAATAAAAACTTAACAAAAGCAATGCATTTTTGAGGAAAAAAGAAACTATTAATCTGGCTAAAACTAACAAAATAAAAGCAAACAAACTACTATGAAACAAAACTATTCTAACACTGGTGCACACTGTATATTTACTAGCAAAGTCAATAGAGCAAAACCCGCTTCCATCACATGTACCAGGTTCATGGTCCCGTTACTTTGCAGATTTGTATTTGTTTTATACTGCGCCAATGGGAGAGAAAACAAAGCAGGATGTAGACCAACATTATTTCAAGATCAGGCTAGTTTGTGCAGAAAAATTGGTAATAAATCCTCTGTAATTCTGCTTCACATCTACAGAAAGTAATGATTAATTTTATGATGTATGACGTCTTTGTATATTGTGAGATGATGATTTTTGTTGTAATTTGTTAGTTTGGAAAAATGGGATTACTGGCATTTATTATCAGGATTTGTCTCCTCTGTTTATGGACTGATAGTCATCTTTGCCATTGCTCATTGTTTACAAGTGATTTGAAAGCTGTAAATTCTAGCGATTAAGACCTGCCTCTGCCATTGCCAATTATCCTGCGGCA
Source organism: Festucalex cinctus (assembly GCF_051991245.1). Taxonomy (NCBI): domain Eukaryota; kingdom Metazoa; phylum Chordata; class Actinopteri; order Syngnathiformes; family Syngnathidae; genus Festucalex; species Festucalex cinctus. The sequence goes on along the minus strand of NC_135422.1, from coordinate 9,289,585 downwards.
CCCTGGAGACCCAAGTCTGAGAACCACTGTATACAGTATTGTGGTGATTAAACAGGATTAACTTCTGATTACGCCACTCAATATATTTGTCACAATAAAGAGAAGAATACCACAGTTGATTGTCTAAGTGCAAAATTGTTTCAGGAAAGGCCTCAATCAGCAGCAAGGTTAATAACAAAAACAAACAAAGAAACTAAAACAAAAAACAACAACAAAATAAAATAAAAACGAGCAGGTTTTTTGAAAAACGATAATTAAAACGGCATTGTTTGTTCATAAAAACAAATTAAAACAAACGATAGTGTTGCGAAAACATCCTTTGTCTTCGTCTTTGTTAGCTTTTTGTAAATATTTAATATGTAAAACACGGTTTTCATTGGGGTTTTAGACGGTAGCACAGCTGTACGGCAACTCTACGTCCGTGAAGTGACGTAACGCGTTCATGATGACGGCCTGATGGCTTAATAACAAACCAAAACCAAAAAAAAAAAAAAAAAAAAAAAGCAGAGCGACATTTGGGTTTATTTTGATTATGATCGCGTCTCGGACAAGACAATGCGTGGTCATGAAAAAGGGTCTCGTGCGGCATATTGCACAAGGGGAAAACCCCCACGTTTAATATGTTGATGGTTATTCATATATTGTTAGTAAGTTAATAAATGCCCAAGTTTTAGCTTTTTTTTGTAGAATAATACCTGTGACCTATCTGAGACCTTTAAAAAAAAAAAAATGCACTTAACAAATAAGACCATAAAAAACTAAAACTAATAAAAACTAACAAATGTAGTCTACAAACTAATTAAAACTAACAATTTGGAAAAAATATGTCAAAACAGAATAAAAACTAAACTATAATGAAAAATCCCAAATTGCATGAAACCTGATCAGGAGTGAATTAAACGATCGTCTGTAGTTTTGCTTACAGCTCACCGCCGCCCACTCCGATGGGGCAGGAAATTCCGGTGCCTTTGAGGCCGCAATAACCTTCAGGTTTTTTCTTCAGGTACTGCTGGTGGTAGTCCTCGGCGTAGTAGAACTGCTGCAACTCCATAATTTCTGTCGTGATGGTGCCCATGCCCTTCGCCTCCAGCTCCTGTGGGTGAAACAAACATGGAAGTTTTGGAAAAATTCATTCATTTGTGTGTGTTACAACCACATTGTTTAAATGAGCTTATAGAAGGGGTAAGAAAACTTTTATGCCCAAGTCATGTCAACAATTTTCTTTACAAATAATTTGTCTTCGGGCTCGCATTGCGAACATCATGTGACCAAACCCAGAGAAGAGCCGTCAACCAGCAGGCGTCACGTGACCAAACCCACAAAACAGCTGAATTGTAACATTCACAATGCGTTCCCGAGGTAACTTTGAACCCAATTTCAGTCGACAGCAGGGGGCAGTGCTGCATAAAATGTCAGCCTTCTGACATGGATGAAATGGGTGGATGAATCAGATTTTGCGGTGAATTGGGCATGAGTTTTCTGTATGTTGGGTTGAAAAAATGCTCAAATTTGTAAGCAATAAACGCGCTATTCAGAAAAAATAATATCCAAAGAAATTGTCAGCTTCCCATTAATGTTAAATGCTGTTTTATATCTGCAACACGTCGCAAGTGAACTTTCCATGCCGGCGAGGGCACGTAAGAGTTTGCGCTGAGTGACAGAAGAAAGGAGCGTGGTCCTCTTTCTAGTGCAGCGGTTTCCCCGCTGTGGGACCGCGCATCATCTTCGCATCCCTTTGTTGTGATACATGTTGGCGCTTACACTTTCCTAAACACCTTGAGAGGAGCCTTCAAACACTTTCAGAGGCTCACTAAAGAGAGCCGTGTGATTTTCTCCGTCGTTTAACGGCGGCGTCCGGGCGTCTTTGGATCAAAACGGAAAGGCAAGTTGGTGGCGCGGTGGGACTTGCTGTGGGCAACAAGTAGCTCCAGTCGTGGTCGTCACACATCAGAAGATGTGGGTGGATATGAGGAGCTTCGCTTTATGGGAGCTGCAGAGGAACTATTGCCAGCATTTGTGTTTATCAGAATCAATTCTCATTCCACACAGTCGAGCAGTTTTTGAAATCAATAATGTACAGGCTTTTTGAAAGTGGAGAGGGGATGAAATACAGTACAGTAAACACAATACGCTAAGTGAATAGCAAACAATCCCAAGTACAGTGGAACCTCGATTTAACCGACTAATTTGGGGGAAGGGATCATTCGTTGGAGCAATTAATCGTCCGTTACATTGAAATAGTTTTTTTTCATGGTTTAAAAAATGCAAAATACAGTACAAAATCATTTTGTACTTTCATCATAGCATAAAAATGTACAGTATTTATTTATTTATAAATTGAAGCTCAATGAAAAATTCCAAAGTTTATACAACCTTACCTTATTGGTTCTTTGAGGAAAGATAATAGCCACGTTCATTAGCAACTATGTTAGCGTTTTATTTTTCACCTTTGTTACAATTTGATAAACAAATGCAGTGTACTGTACCAAAAACAGCATGGTCCAGAGAGGTGTACGGTAAAAACAAGATCCATAGATATTAAGAGGGCGATGCTACATGATCCTTTAAACTATGTACGTGCCCACGGCGGAGGCTAAGCTAACGTCTATGCTTCCTATTACATTTGTCGGGAGTCTTCTCCCCTGCTAACATAGCTGCCATGTTAGCATATATTTTTTATTTTTTTTTAGCCTGCTCTAGTCTACTGTTTATCTTTGACAAAACAGTAGCACAAAACAGAAACATGTGGTCAGTCTGTGTCTGTTGAGACTAGCATACTAAACAGCAACTTTAGGTGCATTTTGAGTGAGCTGGACACTATTGTTTGGCCGTTGAATTTGGGGGTCTGTTGGGAGTGTACAGAATCTGAAGTAAGTCGTGTTGATGAAAGTTTGTATTACCTCCATGCGCCTTACCTCTGTTTTCAATTTGTATTTGTGTGTTTTTGACTATTTTTTTCCATTCAAATAATGGCTGAAATTGCATCACGTCAGCAACTGTGGCTATCTTTTAAAGTTCAATTTAATTAATTAATAATACTTCTACTTATAATAAATTATTATTAGTATTATTTTTTTCCCCCCAAGCAGCAACTCAAATTTGGGACCACAACACAAAGCAAGAAAACTGACCAAGTGACAGCGAACTCACTGCATACAAGTGCCTATGCAGTTCTAATTTCTTTGGCGCCATCTGGTGGCCGCCATCCTGTTGCTTAATTGAGTTGAAGGCGCTTAATTTAGAAAAAAGTAGTCTTGCGCCACCTTGTGGCAATAATACAGTGCAAATCTTTGAGGAGAGGCGTCAAATATCTATGGATTCTTGCTATTAGCAGGGTTTTATTGAATTCTTATTCATGTATTGTTTTACAGTAGTACAGAAGCTTTTTTTTATTTAAGTACAAAGAGTGCTTTTTCACCTCTAATTGGGAAACTGCATGGATGGATACAAGAATGATCAACAGATCCCACTCGTAAGGGGAAATGAGTGCACGGGTATAAAGTAGTTGTCCACACGGGGGCAGCGTGGTCCTTGCTATGCGGGGCTGTGCCGCAGCGGCTTCTCTAAATCAAAAGCGATGCACCCTGCAGAGAGGCTGAGGCAGCAGCTGACCTCAAAGTCCTCGGCAGCTGCCTGCTACAATGTGAAGGCTCTAATCCTCCAGCATTAGCGTCCGCCGGCCAAATCCCAGTGTGTGGAATATCAGAAGAGACTCATGTTTAGTGTTTTTTAGCGGCATGACACAGCAGCATGTGCTACATTAAACAGCGTGCTAGCACAAGTGCCGCTCGGCTCGCCGTGGCCTAATTAACCACTCATCACCACAGAACCACGGTGGTAGCAGCGAACCCTTCGGGGCAAGAGGGTGGGGATTGGACACAGAGCAACCAAGATCCCGCCCCCACACCCCCACACCCTGCACCTTCACCGAGACTCCTTCACGCTCCATCCTACGGCAGTCACAACACGGCCGCCATTTTAGATCTATAAATCAGAATGCAGGGCGTCACGCCGCCGTGGCTAACCTGACGCGGCTTTTTTTTCGCTCGCTAGCAGTGGAGGAGTGCGAAACATTCCGTGTGAACCACACGTCAAGATCTTTGCGTGGTAGAAGCATAATAGTGTGTACATTACCATCACATTTGCCACCTCAAAAGTGTGAAATGAACATGGGCAGACATGGAAGGAAAATGTTCTCGTTGAGGATAGCCAGAATGAAATTTAGGGTCATGCTTTTGGTACCTACGCCTTCAGTGGGGACTTAACTGATTTCATCAACCTCTTAACTCGTTCACTCCCAGCCATTTTCACAGAAACAATCCCGTTCGCTCCCGGCTGTTTTACTGAATTTTGACTGATTTTGCAAGGCCCACAGAATATTGTGTTCAATTGCGATAAAAGCATGGAACCTATTAAAAGAAAGATTAAAGTCTCTTCTTTCATCAGGGAAAAAAGTATGTTTCTATCTGTTTCCATTTTGCAGCAATTAGCATTAGAAATGAGCTAAGTTTCATAATTTTTCACAAATCTATTTAAAATGGTAAGTAATTAGCTTTTTTTCTAGATGGCCCTGGTTGATCTCCTTTGCTCTGCTGCCACCTGCTGGCCGTTTGTGTAATAACTACCATTTCTGCAACCGTTCTTTGCAGTTGAGAGGCTGCATCAAAGCCTTCTGTGTGCTCTAGCATAAAAAAAAACCAAAAACAAAACAAAACGTATAAACACGTCTTTGGTACACTTAAATCATTAGATAAAAACGTATTTACACGTTATTGGGAGCAAATGAGTTAATAGCAGTCTGTAGTGATACAAAATGTGATATAACTGCACACAATTGTGCCACATATCACCTGAATCAGTTCAGAATCGATATTTATCTAATACCATGACAAAAATATGAAATAAAAAGGCAGCATGCTCTCTATAAATGTTAATTATTAAACAGTGTGTGTAGAACCGCAACAGACGTTTGGCGACTTGGCTGTAACAAGTTTTGATCTGGCTAACCAATCAGAGGCAGATATATTATGATGTAATCAAAAGGGCGCCATTTAGGCCCTCTTAGAGCAAATTTGACATCTGATTGGCTAAAGAAAGTAAGTACCATTGCTAATATAGTTTACTATAGTTTGCTGGCCAGCACTTCAGATTCGAAAGGGCACTGGGCAGATTAGATCGACATGGCAACATGGAGGTTGAAATCTGATTGGACAAAAAAAACACAACGTCCAACATACAGTACACATACCAGTGGCCATGCTGCCAAAAGAAATGCTATAACGTTGAGAATTGATCGTTACGAATAAATTTAATTTAAAAACTGTTTCCACCATTGCAGTGACCTAAAACTTGTCCAAGTCAATTGAAAAGAAAATATTTTTTCCAGAGGGTAAGTAAAAACTAACTTAGATAACATGGTTGTGCAAGTGTACATACCTTTTTCATGACTTATGACTTAATAACATGTTCAGATTCAATTAAACAATAACACGTCAAGTCTTGTTAAATCAACTTTGCACACACCAAACCTCCATTTGAAGTCACTCTGATGAACCCGAAATAAAGTTCAGCTGTTCTACAATGAAGACCAAGCACCCTGCATCAAAAGGAAACACTTTGAGTTTTTAATTGGCCCAAAGTTAAGTAGGGAGGAAGAATTGGTTTATTATTGTTTTTATTCATATAGTCAGTCACCATTTATGGGCATCCACTTGTAAAAATAATACAACATAATTTTATGACAATTTTGATGAATCCCCGGGGTCACCAGATTGTGGTTTGACAACCAGTGCCTTATCTAATACTGCATTTTCCGTGTGAGAACGCAAATAATCAGCCCATAATATTACCTACCTGCCCCTACTTTTGGTTAGTCTCATTTTTTAATGCTCATTTTCAAGGAGGCGAGGAAAAATTGTAGCAAGCTGTCACCCTAGCCATTGTTTAGTGCAGCCATATTGCCAAACTAGAAAACAAGGTGGCTGGGCTAAATAATTTTGAAAAATAAGCTGACTTTTTTTTTTTTCCCCCTTCAATGGGGTATATGCTACGGAAGAGGCGGGACTGTTTTTGCACATCAGTTTGTTTCCGGTTCGGTTTGCGACGTGTGGGCTGCGTCAAAATACTTGTGCTTCCGACTTTGTGCTCCTCGGTTGCGCATTCGCAACCCGGACCGGAACCAAACTGATGTGCAAAATCACGTCCCGCCTCTTCCGTGGCATATACCCCATCCCGTGATTACGGTTTAATATGTGATTATTTATTCAAGGTCCTCTTCCTGTGAATTTTTGTTTAAACAAACATTAGCAATAGATTGTACTGAATTACAATCAAAATTTATTACATTAATAGTTTGGTAGTAATAAGTTAGGCTTACCCATAAATTCAAGTCAAATGAATCATGAATTCATATGCAAGACTGTTTATCTTTTCCAATTAAAGTTGTGAACTTAAGTGCTCATGATGATGACTTCACAAAATTTGATCAAACAAGTGTGGCATAAACATAACTCTTAAAACAGAATACCACAATAATGTAAACAAATGTGTGGCTTTAACATATGGACTACACTTTTTAAACACTGAATTAATCTAGACACGATATAAATATTGTGAATAAAATATATACATATACAAATTAAAGCCTATGGATCAAGTTACAGCCTTTGCAATTTGAAACTTTCATTCTACTACATTTGAATGTCGAGTTGAATTTGATTAATTGTTCAGCCCTACAAGGTTGTGTAGTGCCCAGCCAGCCTCCCTCATGCCTGTCGGAAACGCTTCCCCGTCAACGGCAAGGCCGAACGGGTGGATTTCTACCCGCGTTCCCCCTCGCTCGGACGGCCGCTTCGTGCGACCGAGTCCTCCTCGCTCTCCATCCAAGCAAAAGAGAATGAGAACGCCAGTGAGAGCTCGAGTCCCCCCCTTCCACCGCTACCACAGACACTCGGGCCCCCTGCAACACAAATAGGACGTGACACCCCGAGAGAGGGCGGAGGTTGCGGAGGGGAGAGTGGAAATGTACGCGGGTCCCATACCCCACTGTGTCGCTACCGTCAAAGCCGCCCAACCAACCTCCACCCCCCCGCACGCCTTTCGGAAGGCCGGCGGCCACGCTTTGACATCGACTTTGTGACACTTGATGACTCATGGCGAAGACATTTGAAGACGGATATGACCTCAATTTGCCGATTTATGTAATCAGGCCTCAGTCTAATCCTAACGCAGACGCTTACTGCGACGTCGCATGTTTTTTGGTTTCATACAAGGACTTCTTTTTTTTTTCCTTTTTTTTTTATTACATGTGCATAATGTGAGTGACAAATATTTTTTGTTATTTCCTATATTGCCTCCCAAAAATAGGATTATTTTTTTCAAATGTTACTTTTTTTTATGTGGGGCTTGATACGTTTGTATTAGACTACCTTTAATAAATAAAAAAATGAGAATAGAAAAGATTAAAAAAAAGGGGGAAAAATACTTTGAGACATCAGCAGTCCAATTTTTTATTTTATTTTTTAAAGAAGAAAAGCTTAAATTAGTGTGATGCAAAGCACGAGTGGAGAAAAAAAAAGTCAAATGTCGCATTGCTTGCTTGTAAAATAACTGTCTGTATAAATCTGTCAAAAAAAAAAAAGTAGAACATGAATTTCCATCATTGTGTGTGTGCTTATGTGTGTATATTTACCCCCTCGCTTTTACAGTGTGGGTCAGGCATCCATTTTCTCTAGTCTTCAGCGAGCGCTGCTACATTTTGTGAAGATGCCGCAGACGGAAAAAAAAAAAAATCGACTTAAGATTCCGCCGTCCCCTTTTAACGCCCGTGCTTAACAAACGTGAGAACTTTCGAAAAAAGTCTCCACGTGACCTTGTGCGGCTACAACACTCACGCACACATTATGCGCCATTTCAACACTTCCCCCCCCAAAAAACATCGTTCCCAACCCCCGCGGCCTCCTTTCTATCTTTCAAGCTTATTAGGTTGCCTTATCAGAGGATGCACTCACCCCTCCGAGGCCTTGCACACGCAAAGTGCAGGTTGGCGGGATCAAACCTATAGGTCGCTTGCACATGTCGTCACTTCCGCCTCGGATTTCTCGTAGTCGCCATGCTGGGTGGCCTCCATTTACGTAGCGATTCGGTCTAACACGTATCTATCACGTTTGTTTTCTGCGTTTAAAATTGTACATTGTTGCTGCATCGTTGGCTGTTCGAACAAAGCCAAGGGGGAAAATGGTCGGTCTTTTTTCCGAATTCCGAAAATAATTAGGAACCAGGGCCTGGAGACAGAGGAGTGCGGACTCCGGAGGGAAGTCGTTACTTTGGGCTCGTGTGTGCAGCGATCACTTTGTGAGCGGTAAGCTTGTTTACCTTTATTTAATGCATGAGGATTAATAACGTTTCGACCGCCCATATATGGGCAAGTTGCTTATGTTTTGGATTCATGAGCAAGCAAGTTCGGTAGTACAAGCTGGCTAGCGGACGTTAGCCGAAAGCTAACATCGAACATTTTCACCCAAGTAGTGCTAGTGCAAAGTGTTTACTGCTGAAATTGGATTGATTAGTCTTGGGCTTTTAATGCCGATAACATGTTTTTTGGTGGCAAAATGTAAACTTGGAAAAAAAAGAGACAGAAGGGGCTGATGCAAGAAAACAGAGCCACGGTAGCCTACACATCATGGTAAAGAACTTATTCACGGCCACCCTACTGCGGTAAAATAACCAGTCTTTCCATATTTTATTTGTTTATATATTTGTTTATTTTAACAGGTCGCACTGCGCCCGTTTTTCTGTCCAATCATCCCGACTGGGCTCCAACATTAAAGTTGGGTCCCAAGTTACAACATCTATGTCTCAGCCCAGTCGGTGCCAAGATATGAACGTGCACAGGAGAGACAAGCAAAGAAAAGACGACTCGAAGTGGCAGAGATTGTTGCAGTTATGCAGCCAGATGGCTCCAGTAACCTGTACCCTCAAGTACTGCTGACATCATTGACTCTGGTATGCCACTCAGAATTCATTACATGATATATTGTATGCATGAGTGAATGTATGTGTTTGTTTGTGTGTGTACACGCACCTTATATTTTAGAGACATTTGGAAGTGTTTATAGAAATAAGTATTTGCCTGTAGCAATGTTCATACATTAAAAAATGCAACAAAATGTGTACATTTCTTTTACACTGACAAAAAAACTATACTACTTTACTATATTAAACCTATTACTGGTACCGTATTTTTTTGTGATTTTTTCTTTATTTTTTTCTTTAGGGATCTCATGCCACACCGACTTGATTGCCAATGACATGATGGAAACGAAGGCGAGCATCAAAGCATTGGAGGAGGACAACATGCGACTGTTTGTTTGGCGCTAATAAAGGCAGCGTTTATACAAATTCTATTGTTGGGTTTGTTTACAAAGCTATACATAATACAAATGACAGGATTTGACTCAATGTGCAATATGGTCCCTCTTAAAGTAATGGCATAAATCTCTATTATTTCTAAAAGCACAAAAAATGAAGTGAATAATGATTAGATGTAGTAATTTCAGGGATAAAATTGAACTGTTAATTAATGTAGTTTATTTTAGCACAGGTGCCTACCATCCTGAGATGACGGTATGATGTAATGTTGATGGGGTACGCAATGACTTTCATTATACTATGTACAGAGGAAAAAGTTGCTCTCTTTTAAATTTGTTTAATGTAAGACAAGTACCAGTACTGTGTTACAGTTTTCCCAATAATCCTTGTTTCACACTTGTCACAAAACCACTGTCCTTTTGGCAGTCTAGATTGGCACACTTCAAGTGATATCATTTGATTTTACAATCTGCTGCAGCACAAAAAACTACTTTATTCCGCATCTTTGAAGTACATGAGCAAGTGGTAGGTGACAGCGGCTGAGCAGGAACACTGGAAGTCCACTGCTGATCTAGTAAATGCTCTCCCGAGCAGTTCAGGTAAGGAGGGGACTTTGGGGAAAAAAAAACTCTGGCTTTTCCAACTGGCCAAAAGGAGCGATCTGGGTGGACTCGCTCAATCACACTTTGTCCACACCACAAAGTCGCAGAAGTCCCGTCCAGTTAAACTCATCTGTGCCTGAATCTGAAAATATTACAAACATTGTAATGAAAATATGAAACATAGAATTAAATAAGAAACTACAAAAAGTAAAGCCATACATACCTGGTAATACTATTGGTGTTGTCGTGACAAGTGATGGGAATTGTTGCCATCTGGCACCAGACAGAAATTGGGTGTTGTGACAGCCTCCTTAACCGTGAGATCATAAGAAAAGCTGTCAGTATGCTCAGTAGTTACCATGAACACGTTTTATTGTACTGGAAACTGAAACTAAAAATACGTCCTCTGAGAGTGGTTAACCTTAACCATTTAGAATAAGTTGATTAAGTAACATGTAACTAGTGAAAGGGTAGCATTAAATTTAATTAAGCCACGGGGAGGCTGTGCATAGTTACTTTTTATTCTTATACGCTCTGCCATATTTGCCTGTTATAAAATTGTTAGAAAAACCACATCAGGTAAACCTAGCTGTGCATGTAAACACAATGATAACAGGAAGCCTGAGAACAAATCAACATTTTTGTGTGCAGAATTACCAACACCATGTGGTTTACTTACGTGCAACAGCAACAGTTTCTTCTGATGCGATGTTAAAGTTTACACTCTGTATCCACCCGCTTACAAAATAATTGTAAGCCTCCAGGGATTTGTTGGCGTGTTATGGAGCATGTTGTCAACACGAGGTAGTGAAAGATGTCCAGAGATGTCACATTTGGCCAGCAAGCTTTCTCCATCAAAAAAAAAATCACCCTTGGTCAGGACGTAATTAGGATCAATCCCGCCACACAGAGACACCTTCTGCCTGTATCGTTGTTTTTGATCTTCCGGTAAATCGTGAAAATACTGCGAAAATTACATCAGGTTGATAAGCTCTACCGTGTAACTCGCGAGTGTACCTTGTGAACCGGCGGACACCCAATATGGCGCCCGAAGGAAAAACTCCCATGATGCATTACGATGTGCAAGCGACCTATTGTTTGTGAGCACACGCACACGGCGGCTTCATGCCACCACCCTGCCCTCCTCCGAATCAACCCTTCGCATCGAGGGCCTGAAGGGTGAAGATGTGGGGTGAGGATGAGTATGAGGGAGGGAAGCTGGGGGGGAAAAAAAAAAAAAAAAAAAAAAAAGAGGGTGCGACGTGAGGGGGAGGTGGAGATGCACTCCTCCTCTGCGCTTGGCTCCAGAAGCCTTTGATGTTCTGCAAATTTCAAATTTCATTATAGAAGAACCCGCTTCTCCCCTCCCCCGCTCTCGTACTTAAACAAGCTTTTCAAGCACCCCCCCCTCCATCCCCCTCCACCCAACCCCAATGCTGAAGTTAAGAAACTGAAAGCCCTGCAGAAGAGACTTTTCATATGGGTTAATTATTCATCGGGCTGGAAGGGTGTGAGCCAAATGTATGTGTGTCTGGATTTTATTTTATTTTGCCACGCCTGTCTTATCTCTGGCCTCACCCACTCGCTCTTGTCACCCCATCGAATGTGCGCTTCCCCCCCCCGATACGAGCAGACGGCCTTTTCGGTTGTAGTCGCCATTTTGGAGACGGGGGCGGATGGAAGGGGCGCCAATGCGGCACGGCGACCATTTTGGTTCGGAGCGCGTCAGATTTGCGTATCCCGGCGGAGCACCAGTCGAAAACTGCGGCGCCACTGAAGTCGCTGACAGATCGGCGGTGTCAGCAGCGGAGAGAGAGGGGAGGCTGTCAGATGTTTGTAAATGTGTGTTTTGTGAGTGCGAAGTAGGTTAGAGAATCTCAGACGTCAACTGGGGAGCTGACAAGACGATACGCTCCATATGAAGAGGCCTTTGGTTGCATGTGCACTCCACTAGCATTAATTTGGATTTGTTGATATAAAGCAACAGTAGGGGTGTAACGGCACATGTTGTAAAACCTCATACATTTCGGGGATATGTCCACTGTTGAAAAATGTGTCACAATGCAAGTATATTAGTTGACATTGATAATGACTTTATTATTGGAACATATGGAATAGATGAAAGACGGGGTATGGCACAAAGGTGTCCGTGTCCCTTTCAAATAGAGAGCAGCTTAGATGTCATGGCAAGCAAAAATGTTTTTGGCAGTACATCAAACTTGTCAGGTCATTTGAAGAGCATCATGCTAATCTCACTATCAACGCGTGACAAAAAAACAACTAACTAAAAGAAAAATGGCATGATGCAAAACAACTTCCAGCCATATTTGGCCAAAAAGCAATAACAACAACATGCTATTGGTATATATATATTTTTTATAGTGTAATAATTCACAGTTCAAACTGTTTCGATGTAGAGTTCTCATAAAAGGTTTCAAGGTCTAAAAAAAAAGAAAATTCAAACAAAAACACAAAATGAGTCATTGTCAGCTGATCTGCCCCGCATCATTCCAATCGGTTTGCTTTGGGTTTTTAGGGGGAATAAATAACCCTTGACGAGGACAAGAAGCTAGAAGAAGAAAAGTGCTCAAGACATTTATTTAACTTTTAACGCTTGCTTAAGTTACAATAAAACTATTTCATTCTGCGACTCTCATTGTAGTACTACATGTAGTACAGTGGACCCCTGTATACTTGCAATTTTTTTTCCTAAAATTTCTTATATTTTTTAATTTTTGTTTTCAGCTCCCCACCTTCCCCACTGCATTTTAATGGCCGCGAATTATTCGCAGATTTTAGTTATGCTTTCCTTAACTCCCACGAATAGGATCCAACCTGCCAGGAGTTGAATTTTGGCTCCCTCTAGTGGTATCTAAAAGAATCACTGCCTAAGTATTGTTGACTTGTTAGTACAATACATTAGCAATTCATTTTAAATAACTATTTGCTTTTACACTTCTTCATCATCAACTTTTACACATCTTTGTGATGTTAAAATTAGTGCTGTGAAAGTTAGAGCATTAACTTGATTAATAACAAAAAAGTAGCACATTAATTGCACTATTATTTTGGACCGCACATGATCCTTCAGCTTGACATCGGATGGTTCCATTAAAAGGTAGCACAGGTTGTGTCTGAGCAATAAACACAACTACATGTATTAAAATAAATAATTTACTAAATGTTTGCACATGACATTCAGAATATTTGGTCATGTCAAAATATTGGGGTCATTTTTCTATTTTAAATTATGCAAGTAATTAACTGATTAGAAAAAGGAGGATCAGAGTGTTAAGTGGATCAGAAATTGTTGAAAACATCCTCATAACATTAAATGTCGAAAGAATTAACACATAACAGGTGCTCTGCAAATTTGGCGGGGAAGAAAAATAAAAAGCAGTTTTAATTACGTGATTAATCAAAATTCTAAAATGTGATTAATCTGATTTTAAAAAAAAATGTTTGACAGTTCTAGTTACAATGCAAAACACTCAAGACCCTTGAATGGTGGCGCTAAAGATTACATTTCTAAAGATAATTACGTACATGATAAACCAAATTTAGGACAATCAAATTTAAACCAAGGTGAGGTTATAAGTCAGACAAGTTTTGTTGGGAGTTACCCTTCTTTAACTACCAAACAACTTTCACAGTTTAGTTTATCAGCAGTTTAGTTTATCAGCTGTTATTTAGGAGGCCAATTTTTAATTGTATGCCTGTAATAAGGGTCACTAAATGTGGTGAATGTGAGGAGGGGTCACGGTCAGCTGATTGTTGGTGTTGGTGATGGTGGTGTGTTTTGTCACCATCAGCTGATAGGTTGTCACTCTCGTCTCGCTGATGTCATTACCTTCCTCTATTTATTCGCCTTCAATCACCTCCCACCGCCCCCGGTCTCAGCTGCCACCCCTCTCTCACCTCCGACCCCAGCCCACGGCCAAGGTTGGGAGGTTGTCGCCATGGCAACAATCCCCTCCCAGCCCTTGGTCTGTGACGGCTGACCCCTAAGTTAAAAAGGACGGTCGTAATTCGCTCCCCACTGATTGCGGCTGAATGGCTTTTACGGCGCGCTGATGGGAGGATCAACGGAAAGATGGACTGACGGACAGATGGATGGAGCGAACAAAAAATGGGGGCGGAGCGACGTGTGCCACTCCAATGACCTATGCACCCTCTTGTGCTCTTTGAGCACGAGGGCTTGTAGAGAACGAGGATGTAGATGCGATCAACGGAACACAGGTGGCTTCGCTTAACTAAACGGCGTCCAACTCGGAGAGGTCGCCACTCCATAGTCAGCCACTCCATTGTTATTCAAACAAACGGGCCAACTCCACACATCAGGTTTAGCGGCTCCACAAGCACACTTGAAAGCTGGAAAATTTGCTCAATTGGGAGCAGAACAGCCACATATGAAAATTAAAGTGCGACTTCATTTAAGCAGTGATGATGTGTACAGCACAATTTAGTGGGCGCATCAACGTGATTGATCGAAAATTGCACTGAAAAGTAACGAGGTCCAAAAGATGTATGTTTTTCTCTCATTTAAAATGAAATGTTCTTTGACACAAACTCGTTTGCAGACGACAGGAGACATTTTTGAGGGCTAAAGTGACAAACAAAAAACTGTCTGACCTTGTGCTGGATATTATTTGAAATCTGCTCATCAAAAAAAAAAAAATATGTATGAAATGAAACCAGACAGGCCACTGTTACCTTTCGGTCAACGATCTTTTAAACACTTTCTCTTCAATGCCTGAATGTTTGAAAAGGCTCGGTTGAAAACTGTGACCAGTCGAGTGTTGACAAGAGAAGGACTGATCTGATAAATCTTATAACTGATATTGCTTGAAATCAAGAGAACTCTTTTTCTTTGACTGAATCGAAATAATTTGACCTTGTGTTGGATATAATGGCGAATTTGCTAATCAAAAGACAATTCCTCAACATTTGACAGGATAAAGTATGTTGCAGCTGCCAGGGAATTTAAATGAACCATTGCTGCCCTTTGACTTCAGCTACCCCAGGTCAAATATCCTTGAAAAATCAACACAGTTCTCTCGCTGGCACATGAACGTCGGAAAGGGATCAGTTGGAAACTGCGACCAGTAGAGATGTGACGCAAGACAAGGTGTGATCTCAGCTAAATTGGAAATCTTGGGACAGATTCTGTTTAAAATCAATATCAGTCTTTCGTTGACATGTATCAGTAATCTACGAAGATGATGGTTTGAAAATGGTGGGTGGGAGAATACTTAAAACACCTTTGACCCAGCCATTTCAGCTCAAGTAAAAAAAATAAATAAAAAATAAAAAATAGAATGACACATGGACATCTGAAAGCAAACGGTTGAAAAACGCAACCAGCCTCTTGAAAAGAAACTGAAGCCAACTGAATCCGACCATGACTCATTCCAAAATATGATTACTATTCAGAGAATTAAGCTAATGCTGACAACAAATGTCTACAGTTTTCCACCAACCCGGCAGGTTCTGAATTTGTCAGTAGTTGAGATTTCTGCAAAAGTAAAACTATTCAATGACAAACACAACTACTTGCACCCATCTGCTTAAAGGGGAAGTCAACCCATAAAATTATGTTAATATAATAACAATAATATGTTGTATGTGTAAACATAACATTCTGTTGAATGTTGCGTTTGTGGAATATGCATAAAGCAGCAAAATCCACGCGTTTTCTCAGACAACAAATCAAGGCTCAGCTTCAGAAAACAAGTAAGCCATGATTGGCCATTCCCTGTGATGAAACTGTGATGTCATTTCCATTTGATTGCAAGTGGCAAAATGGCCGCCCTTAGCCTACTTCTCAATTGCAATAGTTTTAACGTGTAAAGTGTCAGTCGAAAAGAAGACGTGATAGGAACATAAATTGCTTCAAAAGGAGATGGCATGATGCCCAGTATTCACATTTCAACCAATAAATTAAAAATTGATGTGGTGGAAATGTTAACATAAGCAACATGATCAATGTGGGACTTTGACTTGCTATTACTTGGATTAATGGTACATTTATGTCTCTTTTGACAGGAAATAGATCATGCTCATTAGCTCGCAATTATGTTTTCCTTTTACTCAAAGACAAACCACGGTAACATTTTATACAAATGTGCCACTTGGAAGCACGCTGGCACGTTTGCAAACATTATGACAATCTCTTAATAATATCAAATCAAATTTCTTATTTTGTATTGCCCGCATACCTTTTGGTAGGCCTCTTTGCTCTTCAGAGCAAGCTCCTGTTGAGTGGCGCTGGAAGTGTAAATGGCCGAACGGTACTGAGTCCCGATGTCGATGTGCTGCTTCATACCTGCGTACACGGACACACAATAGCGAGCGTAAGTGGCACAATCACCGCGTACACATTCCCATTTGCATCTAAAAGGTTTTCACAATTATGTCATCATCCCACATCTTGAATTCACTCAGCCAAATGTATTTAGGAGATCACTTTCAGCGTCTGCGGCGTGCTGGTGTAGGTGGGTGCGTGTTCCTTTTCTTTGTCATCGATGCACGTCAACATTTTCATCAGCTTTACATCAGTGTGTTTTTGGAGGACCAAAGCAAAGTATGTGTGGATAAGGAGGCCAAAAGAGTTGCCGCGACTTGTGTGCTCTTCACAAGCGACGTTACTGAGCAGCTTTGACGTCCGTGAAAGCCTCGGCGCTTTATTTCCCACTTTTTATTCTCCTTCATATCATTCTTTTCTTCATGCGTCCTTACTGTCTATCTTCATTGTTGTTGGGTATTGCAACACAGTAGCCATGATATATTAAATATCCCCACACTTTGACAGAGGAATCACAGCATTGTGATACTCAGCGTACTTTTTCCAATGGTATTACAATGCAGTGCCCTTAATGGGTCATACTTTTGCCCCCTTGTCCTAGACTGGTCTTCATCCATCTCACTGTGGATTAACTCCTCCTGGGTGCCTTTACTTACAGGGTAATTCTGTGCCCCGCCATGTTGTGGTTTTCACGTGTTTGTTGGGTTTTGGGTGTGTCTGTGGGTACGATCATGGGGATGGGGGGGGACTTTTTTTTATTTTTATTTTTTTTGTATTATGGATGTCCATCACTTTGAGTTGCATTTGGAATGTATGAAAGGTGCTATATAAATAAAGTTGATTGATTGATTGATTGATTGACTGTTAGCCTGTTTCAAAACTGTAGTCTGTACCATCTTAACACCTGAAACAACAACGGGGAAAAGAAAGTTTTTTACGTCCTATTATGATGTGAGTGGGGCATAACATTTTCAAAATTCCTTGGTTGTACGTTTCGTTTACATCCACTGAAATTGGGAGGCATTACAGCCAACAACGTACAAAAAAAAAAAGAAAAGAAAACAAAGTCTTCTGGAGCCATATGCTAACCCTAACAGAAAGTCCACCATTTTGACTATTTGGTAACTGGGAGCCATTTTTGGCCTTTTATAAAGGTCATATGTAAACAAACTTCTCCTACACAATTTATCCCATTGTCTTCAAACTTTGGGTGTTTCCTCTGAAGATACTTAAAATGAAAATGTATTGAAAGTTTTTAATTTTGTTGTTGCCGTGGCGATGCACTGTTTGCAGAGAAAACTAATGCAACGTTTTTGAGGCGAAAACTCATTAAAACTAAAACTTTGCACACACATAAGAACTGGCAAAACATTTATATTTTATAAGGTTTTTGTCCCATGTGCCACTATCCCATCGTGCCAGTAGTCCATCGTGGCCAGGATTGCGAGGGCCCTTTAATGCTGCTCGTAGCTCTACTTCAGTTTAGTTTATGTTTATCGTAAGAAACAGCTTGGAGCCCGCATTTATATTTTAAAAATATTGTTTGTACTATCTGCTGTTTGTTGCGACGTTTGCTGACTATTTAGTCCTCGTAACTTTCATATTTGCCTGCAATTAAATAAACCCGCAAGTTCGATGGTGCCCAATCTGACAATAAAATCACACTTACAGTATATACCTAATGCACAGACACTCAAATGCCATCCAACCAGAAACTGCCGCATAAAGGTACATATCTAATACACAGATACAACAATATGAATTTTGTGTTTAAATGTGTTCACTAGTGTGTTTTATTAAGTAGGAAAGCTGATGGGTGTAGAATGTGTCCCCCATGATAAAACTGGGGTCAACTGTACTGCATTTTTACAGTTTGACTCTTTAACCTTTTTCACGTGTGCTGCTACTGTCAAAAGCAGAATTTAACAAGCCTGGTTCTGTTTTATTCAATCATCAGCACAGTTACTCCCCAATCAAAGCAGCTGGTAGTTAGCTCCACCCACTCACAGCGCCAGCCTTGCTTTTGATTATTCCAACTCTAGAACCAATCCCCAAAGAATTGAGTCCTCAAAGAAACACAACGGCAACAAACACAATCCTCCCCCCCAAAACAACTCAGCCATCTCTCATGCGCTTTCTCCATTTTTAACAGCCCCCTTCGTTATTTTCTCCATCCGTCAAAGGCAGCAGTAATTATTAATGAGAGCCTCCCTGTTCCCTCTGCATTATGCATGAGCGAGCCTTGCTTCTTGAAAGCACGGGGTAATGGGGGGGTTGGACCAAAAGGGGGAGGGGCTCCCGGGGTCACGCGTGCCCGCTCGCACAAACGGCGCCGCCACGCGGGGGTCGCTGACCTACACCCCGTGAAAATATTAATTAACCCCCGCCGACAGGAGGAGCGGCGGTGCTGACAACAAGAGCGTTTCAAAGTGGCCCCCTTTTAAACGGTTGACAGACAAACGGAATGGCGAATCAGACAGACGTCTTAAAGCGTTTGAACCTGCTGGGATTGGTAGCAGAAGCTCGGCAAGATGGTTCTCATTGTTTATCCTCATCCTTCACACTCTTCTCTTCAGAGGCTTTTTAATCTTTCGTAGCCCCACAACCCCGCCTCTCGCTCGTTTCCTGCCGACACTTTAAAGCGTGTGCACGTTTGAACCAAAAAGAGCAGAGGGGGGATCAAGTACGAGGCCGCCTTGTTGATGCACTCGCGGTTGCGTCTTTCTTCCACAGCCTCCGCCGCTGCTTTGACCCGCTTTCATTCCAACCCCACGCCCCACCTCCGATGTATTTTTACGTAACGAGCCTTCATCCGCTAACAAGTGCCGGAGCGGGGATTAGCCTCATCTCTCCACGTACTGTCCCTGCGGCCTCCTCCAGCCTCTGGATTTCCGAGAGGGCCATCCAGCGCTCGCACGGATGTTGAACAAGAGAAGACTGCAAATGAGGCAAATTAAAAACACGAAGAGGCGCGCCTTACGTAACGGCCCGTCAAGACAAGTTAAAGCCGGTGCTGTTCAGTTTGGTTCCTTTCCACCGTGGGGATGCCGAATGCTAGGTCACCTCGGTACCTAACACTTGCCTCCATTTTTGAACCCAATACATCCATCCATTTTTTATACCGCTTACCCCTGAGCTGACTTTGGGTGAACGATGGACAATGGTAGTACCACAGTATTTGCATAGGGGACGAGCACTGTCGATAATAGTGGAAATAATTGACTCCCCCTCAAAATGTATTGTCTGGTGCTTTGAGATCATCAAATTCATTCTGTGAGCACTCAATTAATCAATGGCATTTAACCATTCCAATTGCGCTCCCTCAAAAAGCAAAAATATTTGTAATGTTTTTTAAATAAATAGCACTCTATAATAATAATAATAATAATAATAATAATAATAATAATAATAATAATAATAAATTGTCAGTTAAAATTCAAGAGGAGGTAACAACTGTAACAGATTAATGACATTCCAACTCATTTTAATGGGGGAAGATGACTTGCGATATGACTGCTTGGGTTACAACGGGTAGGCACCCCTTTAGTTGTTATGGTATGTGACAAGTTGGATCCCAAAGCAGAAACAGAGCATACAGGATAATTAAATTACCAAAACAACCCAAACTCAACTTTAAATAGAACTTGGAAGAACAACCTCAAAATAAAATAGTAACAATATAATATAACAAAATAATAGCAATTAAAAAACAAGAAATAGAAATAAATTCCCACTGTGTGTGCCTTGGCCTCTTTGGGGCAATGTGGTGCCATACATGCATGGCGTGCATATCTTACATTAATAGTAGAAGAAGAAAGTTGCAATTGAACGTATAACTCGTTTTTCACAGATTACTAAGAATATATGCCTGATAATTGTTATATTACCTGTCTGTATGTGTTCCTACAGCAATTGTGTGTGAATATTCATTATTAGAAGAAAATCACTTCCTGACCTCAATGCACATTTTCTATTAGCATGTCAATGGGATTTCACATTGACTGCTAGCATTGAATGTTTCCCATTGAATTGGCAATGTTTCCCAAACCAGAGTTGTGTTATTATTATATTTATATACATACGATGTTTGCAAACTCCAACTAGGGTGTCTGTAAACAACTTAAACCACATTGATGGAAGGCAGCAGTAAGCATGCCTAACAAACACTACGTCTAACACTGGGAGCTGATTACCAATCACTCCCAGGTATGCACCTCCAAGATTGGCTGATTGGCAATCGCTCCCAGGTGTACTTGCTCACTGTGTTACCTAAGTGAAACAAGAAAAAGCACATAACATGAAACTAAACTAAAGACCCGTTCACACGAAAGCCCGTTTCAATGTATCCGCACAAGTTTCTTACCGTTTGGGCAGTTCGTCCACACAGCAGCTCGGTTTCGGAGCTTGAAACCGAACACATTTGAAACCGGGCTCCAGAGTGGAAAGATATCAAAACGCGGAATCGTATGCCGAGAAACGTTTCTTAGGAGGAGTAATATGGCGGCCTTGCGGCTTCAAAAGTCTTGGCCTATCGGCTATTCACATCAGTGGTTCGTCTTCGTAGCTGATTCTTCTTCTATGCTTTTCCGTTAACTCGCTACAGCGCCACTCCAGACTTTGCATCTACATTTCAGCCATTAAACGTCCCAGGCATCCTCTTTTGGGCACTCGCATGTCTTGAGACGGTTTTGTCTGAACAAGATTTGTTTGAAGAACGAACCCGGCTGGCTTCCGTGTAGACAGGTCCTAAATATACTGTACTCAAAACAATGCAAAAGTCTACAAACAGGGGTCATGATAGTAGTGGGCAGTCACAGTCAGAGGTTGCAAATTTTTTGTTCTACCTTAGTCAATATCCTCAGGCTTTTTGGGTGACATTCTAGATATTTATGGTAGCTAGATAATTGCCTAAATAACAAATCTAATGGTGGCCTAAGATTGCATAGCACTTGATAAATATATTTTTGGTTGAAATGGGTCAAAATCAATTTGATCCATCTTACCCAGGGAGACTACGGTAACTTGGGGTATCCGCTGAAAGTAGGACTTAAGAAATATTATTTTTGTAGTAAAACATTACAGCAAAAGGAGGCCTGTTGGAAAAATCTAAGCTGGATGTCACATTTTAGTGTGGTAACAAGAGTCACAACCAGGCCCTGCAAGGATCAATGATTGTTGGAGCGGGACCAAATCCCAACAGTCTAATGCTCAGCAGTTGTGTTGACATAGTGTTCTGTTTATGTTTTGCTTTTTATTTTTTTTTTTAATTTTTTTTTTAATGTATTTATTTATTTTTATTTTTTTTATCCAGTCTTAGAATTAATAATAGTTTTTTTCATTCTGAACTACTTTTTGCAGCGGGTGAAAAGCATGTACAGCAGTTCTAAGAGCTATACTAGTTCTTTATTATTTCCCTTTATTGATTTCTTTGTCATATTTCTTTTGACATAACCGTGCCAAGTATTTTTGTGCTCTAAACTGATAAATATTTTGGGGTGTCGTAAAAGTATATTCACGTAGGTCTCGCGCTGCTGATAACTAATGTGTTAACTTTATTAGAGACGCATGCCAAGAAAGTGATAAAGACCTGTGTGTCAAACAAAGTGTGCTTGAGTATAAAAGTAGACTATAGGAATGTGATATGATAAACAAAGAGATCATACTAATAGGTAATTTGCATGTTCTTCGAAATGTGATTTAATAAAACTGTTTCCACAATACAAACCGTATACTGTATCTACTTTTGGTCCCCTATGGCTAGGCAATTTTTTATATTCATACATATTCTCTTGCATGATGTTGTAAACGTACACATAGACATTCATTTTTGATTTTTTGATATTATCCTTGTGCGCTGCTCTGGCCCACTTTGCTGCTGTAAAACCACAATTTCCCCATTGAGGGACTAATAAAGGCTGATTCTATTCCACCATCATTTGCACTATGGTGCAATCCAAATAAATGATGGGGACAAATGGCCGATGAGTGCAGCCTCCCTTCTGCCTTTTTTTTTTTTGTTTCTTTTTATGATGGTGCGTTCGTGCTAGCGGGTTGTGGCGTGCCCTGCGGTCCCGCTACGACTGTGTGTGCGTGCCAGCACAGCCCTCTCTCTCTCTCTCGCTATTCTCTTCTCAGCTGCTATTTTTGCCCTCGTCTTATGTAAGCCGCCGCTGATGCACTGGAGACAGAGGCAGAGTTTGGGATAGTGAGAGCATCCCCCGTGGATGCACACACATACACAAACACAAACACACTCATGCGCACTTGCACGTGCAGCCTCTCTTTAAGGGGAGCGAATGTGTGACAACAGTCAGAGCCAAACAGTAACGTGATGCTCGGATGGCGAAATGGCGTCTGGTGTGTGCGTGTGTGTGATGGGGGGGGGGGGGGGGGCGAAGTGTACGTCCACATCATGATCACTACTGTTGCTTGCGTGTATTTTCCACAACAGGGGCTCTCAAACGTGACTTCATGGTTCTGGGCATGCTGTCATAGCCCAGTGACCCTTTCGCTTTTTATTTTTAGCTACATCCAATCTCGCACATTATTCCTGCTCTACTCAAATGAGTCCAAATAAGCACACAGACGCACACAGAAACATGCTTTGCAAATAACAACAACAATAAAGCACAACTCACGGAGCGGTAGAATATGATAACGTTAAATATCATGACAACGTCAAGCTGGAACAATTATGCAATAATCAATATTTTAGAGGTATGTTTGATACGTTGCTGTACTATATAATCGAAGAAGTCGTTTTGCAAAGATTGATAAGATTTAGGTGTATGAAGGCACAGTATTAACATCTTCGCGGGTATGTAACAGTACAATACCCACAAAGAACATACAGGTGCACTTCAAAAAATTAGAATGCAAAAAAAGTTCATTTATTACAGTATTTCAATTCAAAAAGTGAATCTCGAGTGTAATTTGTGCCCCTGTGAGATGGACTTGCTAATCATTAGTCCAACGCGACGCAAAATAATACAGGATTTTCGTAGCGAGAAGTGGATGGTGTTAGACTGGCCAAGTCGATCTCCAGACTCAAACCTGACAGAAAATGAGAATGCATTTTCAATGCTGCAGAAGAGACTTGAAGGGAGTAAACCCCTAAAGCAATCCATCCATCCATCCATCCATAAAATACATGCTGTATTTTCTTACAAAAATTAAACAATTTTCAGACTTCTTTTAGGCTACACATCATCATTTGTGATTGAATGATCAAGGATGCAGAGCCGTACCTTCCACCTAAATCCTAAACATGCAATGTATTTTCACCTTACACCGCAGAGGGATACAACTAGATTTTAGTTTACAGCAATGAGTTACGCATGTTGCCAATGACGGCTATGCAGCGCGAGAAGAATCACTAAATAGATCCATCCACTCGTCCATGCCAAGACAGTTTGTATACTGAAAATAGTATGTAAATTAATTCTTCTATGAAAATGGTGTGCAGAACTTTGTATTATACAGGATTTTGTTTCCAGTAAATGCTTCACAACACTTCTGGCCTGTATAGACTCATCAAAAAAATGTAAGCCATAAGAATAAAAGAACAATTTCTTTATTACTGTGGTTAGCTTGCACACTGGAAGGGGTGCAAACCATATTGCGTATTGTTCTGAGCCACAAAATGGTTTAGAACATCATGCAAAGACCCCCTGTACAGATATTGTAAGATCTAATGATGAAATATTTTGTCCTGCAAATAATCACACTATCTGGATTCTGAGCACAATTATGGCATAAAAAAAAATAAAATATATATATATATATATCTGCGGCGGACACAATCCAATGTATTAATGTATTCCGATGGGATATAATTATCACTCGTTCTGGAGCTACCAAGGCCAGTGATGTTTCTGTTTTCTTCAAGGGCATAAAAATCACAGATGTATTACGCTCTGCAAAAGCTGTAACAGTTATTGTTAATTTGACCTTTTTTCCCCATTGTCTCATCAAAACACGAACTGTTCACATATACTTTTTGCTGCAAGGTGCATGAATGGTGCTCTAATGAGGTATTTTTGGTTGTTGCTGTTTGTCTACATCCAAACAGACGTCTTTATAAGTTTAACATAATCAAAAGGACCCGAAAAAGAAGTGCACCCCCAATACACACATACACATGCCGGGCAATCTCCATAAATTTCAGCCGTCAAGCGTGCGCCAGGGTGTAATAAGTGACACCTGGTAATGAGCATACCATGTGGGGGGCAGCGTGGGGGTGGCAAGGGTCAGGGTCAGAGTTCAAGGTGAGCTCCTGTGGGGTTTTCTTTTTTTTTTTTTTCCCAGAAGGTGGGGGAAGAATCCCCTAAATTGAGGCAATGTGGTGACTCAGGGCGACACGGGAGTACCCCCAAAAGGGAATTGGCGTGTGTCGCAGCCAGCTGGGGTTGAAGATATGATTATTGTGGAATATTCATGCTCATTTGTCCGGGACCAACGACCACCAGTATGACTTAGCAGATGGACTGATTGGCTTCTATTCTGAATCCAAATAAATAACGTGAAATCACATTACAATACTTAAAACAAAATATATATATATTTTTGTATAACATCACATCAACATGAAACATCTCTACTGGGATTGTAGCTTGCACGTAGCAATTTATTCAAACAAATTATTTTGTGTTGCTGTTTCAAAACTATTGGGCAATGTTGTGTGACCTTTGAACAGTAGATTTAAGATTAATTACGGCCTTTATTTTGGAAATTCTAAATTTTAAGCATCTGCGGACATCCTGATGATGCCCCCTTGTACATAAGTCTAAAATTTTCACTGGGGTTCATGCATTATTCACGAAGAACCTTGTCTTTCGTTTTTTTTTTAACCAAAACTCCTACAGGACATTTCACACAAAAACCTATTTATGATATTGATAAAGCAATTAATTTTGGGGAAAATCCAGCAACCAAATGAAAGTTTTAATTCATCCAGTGTGTACGAGAATTGGATGTGTCTGGCCATCATGTGAAATACTGTGATTAAACAATGGGACAACACATCTGTATAAGTGCACTGGGAGAGGCCAGCACCAATTGTTATCCATCCATAGTGGGCTGAAATGAAATTACCCACGAGTAAGAAAATGCAGTGTAGAAGTAGTTTTGTCTTTGGTGATATGATGACACCTTCTTGTGATTGGCTCCAAGCCAGCCTTCAGCTCATTCAAACGTGCAAAACAAACATGCCAATCCTTCATTTGCCAAATTGGTCCGCATATATTTGAGTGAGCAATTAAGTTTGCGCCTGGTTTTGCATGTGCAAACCTGAAGTAAATCACCCCCTAAGCGTTTCCCAATGTTTTTGTACCAAAAATATTAGCCACAGCAACTCAAAAGCGTGAAGAAAGAAAACTCTCTTGTCTAAACATACCCATATTCTTTTATTTATCGGCCTAAGTGTTCATATATGTGCACACACTATCAAAGATAAAGAAGGGCGATGCACGTTCACTGACGCAGCATCACTAAGTTAGATCATAAATAGTACATGGCCTCAAAAAAAAGAGGAAGATGGAGGGAAGAAGAAGGAAAAGAGACAAAGAGGAGGAGTGGGGTAAAGGCCTTGGTTGTTAAGATGAACAGCGGCGGGTGTGGAGGAGGGGAGCCGAGGAAGGGCAGGGATGATGTTGTGGGGGGGTTTGGATGAGGAGCTGGGAGGAGAGAGTGACTAAGAGATAAAAGAAGAGCGAGGGGATGCGAGAGTGTTTATGTGGTGAGCGGATGGCCTCAGGGAGCCGTCGACTCACTGCGCTGCTCTGCGGATGTGCTGACGGGCCCGCACGTTCGCTCAGTCGCTTGCCTTGTGGGCCCGCCGCAAACAAGGAAAGGGGCAGGTGAGACGGGTGAGGATAGAAGCGAGGATAGGTTGCAATGGGAATGGAGGCATACGTTAAAAAAAAAAAAAAAAAAGAAACGTAGAATTGGAACACGTTTGGTTGGGTTAGGGAATAATAAGCTGATTGAGGAGCTTAACGCAAAAGGGGGGATGCGATATGTTGGAGCAGCTCGAAAAGACGTTCCGTAGGGGAAAACAAAATCAAGGCCTTCCGATGAACTGTGAGCAATTAAAGTGGGAATAAGTTGGGAGCCTTGTGCGTATTAGGCGTATCGTCGTAAATATCAAACCGCGTTTCCTGCCTCGCCGCCGTTGCACTTTGACACGCCGATGTCACTTTTGTGAGTTTGTCACCGTGCGCTCATGTGTGAGGCTGCATTATTGAAGAGTCGTCATAACACAAGACATAAGGGGGCTTTGAATTTTTTGGGGGGTGGGGGGTGGAAGTAGGATGTGGGCGGGGGCGGGGGGGTCGTCTTTATGCAACATCCCAGAGAAGCCGGCAGATTGTGACTAGAGTTGCTGATTATGGAAAGAGGGCACACGGCAAAGGCTGCTGGGAGTTTCTGATTGGCTGCTAATGTTGCTATCCGGGCCGGGATTGGCGGAGCCGACGCGAGCCCCGACATCACGTTGTCGGGACTAAACCCCTTTGAACTGAGGCAAAGCGGAGCGGCGCACATCTCGAAACAGGCGTAACATGCATCCATACGTGACAGCCGCCGCCAACAAAGTGCGAAAAATGGTGGACCCCCTCAGAAATGCAGCCCCCCCGCCCCAAAATATCACAAGCACCTGTCTTTTTATATATAAGTGATGAACTTCCTCCACTCCGCCATTCTCTTCCGAGTGCATCACTGTAAGGTGGACGGAATAAATTGGAGCTTAAGCACGCGTGAAGGCACAGCCAGCGGGCCACATCACGCCACATTTGTCAAATCAGAGCAGTTTTTTTTAATTTTTTTTATGGGGCTGCACGTGAACCTCGAATCGGTGAAGGCGGGTGGTGGTGGGCTGGGTGGATGTGGGGCCGCAACGGCACAGAGTTACACTTGGAAAGTCAAAGAATATATAAAAATGGGCGCTTATTTTGGAAGGTGTGCTTAACTCTGGCTTGGAGTGCGAAGACAACAAACGGTGCTGGGTCGTAAATAAAACATGAGAGGAAGACAGGGCTGTGAGTCAGGGGAAACGCATGACTACTCGGCACGGCCCCCTTGGTGCGTCTTTGCCCATGGTGCTGACACACAACACGACCCACAGCTCCAGTGGAGCTCCGCTGCTTTCGGATGACCTTGACGACCCCTTCATTTCCGCCCCTTTTCATCCTCACTTTCGATGCCATGCCGAGCTTATGAATGTCACTGTGACAGTGTCGTCATTGACACCAGCTTCCAAATTTCTCAATGATATCAATTGTGAACTGTCATCATTGCAAAATATTTATTAATTGTACATGCGATGCTTTAGAAAACGAAGCTTTCCAAAGGACTGCAAAATGCCAAGCAAAAAAGCTAAAATACTGACCTAAAAAATATCAATTTACTGAAAACAATTTGGTCGAACTGTATCAGCTTGAAGGCGTTCAATAGTTGATGTGGCGCTGTATTTGGGTCACGCTGAATATATAAGTGCAATCATGACGGATGCAAAACATGACGGTATGAACTAAAGTAATATCACTGAGTACATGGGGTGTGTGTGTGTGTGTGTGTGTGCGTGCGTGCGCACGGTGGTGACAAGCAGGCCTATAAATCTTTGATTCTCTTCCTCCCAACTTGTCATACCCCCCACCCCCTTTTTGCCTTTCCATTCCATGTGAGTGAGCAGAGTAGCTCTTTGCCTATCCTCTTGCTGCCTCCTCTTCCACATCCAGCGCCCTCCCGGTGCATTAACGTTCTTACATCACCTCCTCCAGTGAGCAGGCCAAACGAGAGATTCACAAAGAGATGAAGAAATTGCGGAGTTTTCAACCAAATTTAAAAAGTCACCCAACAACTTGCGAGGGTTAACTCCATTAGTTCTTTTTCTTTAGTTTTTTTGTAATGACACTCATCTAATATGTTGTGGTGCTTTAAACTTTGTTGTGGTGCTTTAAACTTTAGGCAGTGGATTGAACACATATGTTTTTAGCAACATCATATTCGTTGTCCTTGCGTAGAATGACTAAAATTAGTGCCGTACTGATGAACGTACACATTCCGAAAAAATCTGATTTGTTTGTTTTTCTTCTGGGTGGCTGGAACGAATTAATGGCATTTCCATTAAATTATATACGCCACAGCACCCTACCTTTCAACTTTTTGATGAGTCATTGCTTGGTCGATTTTTGCACTTTAGTTGGTGACAAAATTATCAGCAAGCTTCTAGCTTGTTTTATTTATTAAAAACAATTACAAATGTTTGGTGGGTTTCTGGAGGCTGGAGTAGATTCAAGGCAATTTCAGTTCATTTCAATGGGGATAATCTTGGTCGCAAAATGAATTGTCAGTCAAGGTACGATATATATATATATATATATATATATTATTTTTTTTTAAATAGTGACTCACGAAGTGAAATGTACAATTTGTGAGCTTATAGCGCACACAGGAAACAGACTGCCAACATGCGGCTGTATTTTGGGTTGGCATGTCTCTCCATGGATGGCTGGATGTCAGACACATTAACACCATCCGCCATTGACTTCCACCCTTGAGACCTCCCCCAACCACGACGTACACGTCTGGGCAGAATCCTTCTGCTCCAATACACCCTTCTCTTGTCCCCTTCGGGATGCCTCTAGTTTGCTGCGCGACGATTTTTTTGGGTGTGCGTGTGAGCGCAACTACCTTGTGTCGGATCGTGGTTCTCCCAGAAGAGTTTCAGCAGCTCCTCCAGGCTTATGTCTTTGGGAGAGAAAACCACCCTCACCACTTCAGTGTGTCCAGTAAGACCTGCAGGACAGGACACAAATTTAAAGCTGCAACTAACAATTATTTTAATAGTTGATTATCTGTCAATTGTTTTGGTGATTCATTAATGTATTTCACATTGACGATGTAAAACAATGTATGAGCGAATATGCTGCAGATTGGTCGGTAACATGCCAGAAAATAAGCAAAAATGTTGTAATTGTTTTCCAGAGCAAAAGCAAATGTATGCAAATGTTTTATTTTGATTCAACACAAAGATAATATACTTTCATGGATTACTACGGGAATCAGAATATATTTATTGTTGAGAGGCTGAAGATTTAGACAATTTTAAATTAATCAAGCCAGGTCTCGAAATGAATAATCAGTTATCAAAATAACTTCTTTTTTTTTAAATTTGCAAATCGATTAGTTGTCGAGTAATGAAACAAGTGTTGCACTTCTCAATGTGTGGTATATTCTAGATGACCAACACGACGTACACTACACACTGATCTTCATTGCCAATTGCATCTCCAATGGTTTCCCCCAGTGCTTTATAGGCCTGGCAAGCTGCCCGGCACATTTTGCGCCCCCGCCAGGGTAAGCGTCAACAAATGACAAATATGATTTGCTGGATGTCTGTCTTTGTCCGCAGCGCCACCACCAGCGACAAATAAGATTTAGCGCGTGTCGTTCTGACTGTGTCCTGAGCAGGTTGAGAAGAAATTAAAAAATAAATAAAAATAATAAAAATAATAATAATAATTAACAATCACTTTTAACACACCATTCACCACAGGATAATCGCTCCGGACAATCTATCAAGAGGCATCCGATAATAGGGCCTTCGTTGAATTTGATCACTTCACACACACACCGCACCATCACTTTTAACAAATTGCACACCACAAGATAATGGCGCAGGATAATCTTTCAGAGACATTCTGCGAATCGGAAAGGTGGAGAAAATTTATGAAACTCATCAAATTTATCCGACTGTCGGTATATGTGCAACCTGCTGTTATTGAAAGAGGAAAAATTACACTTAACACACTGCACACCGTTTTAGAGACAAACCATAATCAGATATCAGACCGTTCGTTACGCAATTTTAGCTTATAATTGAGACCTTTGATTTTGATCGGTAGTGAAAGGCACAAATTCGTCCGATTGTTCCCATATGTGGATTCTGCTCGTAAAATGTACACATCACATCCAAAGCTGGCTGCCACTGCCAACATTTGACTTTTTGTCACCACCAACATCTCTCTTCAACATGGTTTCATCGGGTTGTTTTGATCGGCCGTGTGTGATCGCTGCATTCACACCTGTCCAAACAAACTATACCGAGGGGCTAAATGAAGCGTTCAATCCGAGCCAACTGTACAAGGCAGGTGCGAAAAACGCCTTGAGGGAGCCACGCGTCGGGATGGATGCCACTGTGACTTTGACAAAGTATCCTGTCCTCTCAACCCCCTGCAGTCAAAACTTTTTTTTATCCGCCTTCAAACTATCGAACAGTCTTTACCTGCTTGCTTTTTTTTTTTTTTCTTAACTCTGTAGGAGCTGTGAGCGCAAACGTGGTCTCAATCTCAATTCAGACGCCTTCATATTCTTAACGCGCATTCCCAACTGTACTCAGTTTTGTGCTAGTTACTTTCAAAATGTGACAACACGAGAGCAAGATTTGAATTTCAGATTATTATAACTAATTATAATAATAATGTTGGTGAGATCTTGGGAACGTCGAGGCCCTCAGAAAGGTGATTTATTCATCTGACTTCCAACTGGGGCTCAAATGGGCCAATTCCCTGGGAGGAGTTTGTCCAACTAACTACGAGCCATTGGAATTGATCTGAGCAGTGTCGGCACTCAAGTCCAGAGAACTTCTTGGTATTTGACTCAGATTTGTCTCGGACACTAACATCGACCGGACCAACTATGTTTTTATTCCTGAAAATTAATGTTTTCCTTCAAAAGAATCTTGAAATAAAGTTTTTCATATTGTCGAAATCCATGGCGGTAACCATGGCTACCTGGCAGCAAGCTATCTGATTGGTTAACCTGACCATGAGCGTCAAAGCACGCAGTCTTTTTCTTTCAGTCAAGTCAGCCAACAGCGGGGTTATAAAATTTAGTTTTATCAACCATCGTGAATTGTCATTAGTCACTTCAAAAAAACAAAACAAAAATACAACATGAGGCAGCCTGCAGCTTCTGTAAGAAGACAATTTCAGACACACACAGCACCACGCTGAACTTAGTTTGACACTTGCAGAACACCACAAAAAGAGGTAAGCTGCCGCCCACCGGTACTGTTTGTTTAAAAGGCAAGTTATGTGTCTTCACGTTTTTGTATTTATATTAGGGAACAAAAATAACATGGCTCCCGGTTTCATAATACAGTTTCTCTAATTTTTTAGCCGAAAAAAAATCTTAATGTTTACTCTTGATCTCATCTGGACTTGGACCTTTGTGATTCGTACTTGACTTGGACTCGGACCTTGTGGACTCTGATTTCAATCGGACCTTTGTGATTCGTACTTGACTTGGACTCGGACCTTGTGGACTCTGATTTCAATCGGACCTTTGTGATTCGGACTTGACTTGGGATGCACACCTTGTGGACTTTTGTGTCTCAGACTTGGCTTGGACTTGATAAAGGGAGACTTGACTACAGCCTTGCTTCAAACCAAAATCCCGTGGTTTAATTTCCAGCATGGGTTCTTTTAGGTGTGTCCTGTTATGATCCAGAAACCGAAACTGACTGACCGGAAAACTTTTTCAAAAATGAAATGAATTATAGACATGTCCAACCAATTTTGTGTTGATTGGTAATAGTTGAGTTTTTGGTCTTGTTAAAGATGCCTAAGATTCCAACGTTGCCTTGCACTGCCTGGTATTCAGGCACCGAATAAGTAATGCATTCCATGACTACGATTTAACCTCTTTTGTCACATTACCACTTTCCAGTCTGCCCTTTAATCCTTATGTAGCTTCCATCAGTCCTCTCTGTCTGTCTCTTTGACCGTTCCGACCCTGTTGTGTTGACAGCTCTTCACCGCGATGCCGTGGCCGACGTTCCGCTCCGTCACGGCCACTGGAGCGACGCCTGCACCTTCTCCTAGCCATTCTTTCTCTTGGATGTTCTTTCCCGTCAGAAAGTTTATCCCCTGCCTCCCCCTCAAGCTCTAGCTGTCATCCGGCTCCATCCTATAGCTGACGCACAATCCCTTGAAGGGCTTTTGCTCAGAATGTCTGCCAGCCAAAGCCCAAAGCGTCTTCTTCGTCCTTTCCGTGTCCGATCCTGCTTCGCCCCCCATCGGTGCGCCACATTCGTTCTCTAAGCGCCTTTTCGGAAAGCACGAGTTCATAATTAAAGCGCACCAAACAGAGCCAGACATCTTCATTTGAATTATATATCAATGCCCTACATGGATCTATTAGAATGTTGATGAGGAAACAGACACCCCAACACACACACGCACACATGCACGCAGGTAACCGCGATGTTTGAGTGCTTTGAGATTCAAGCGCGTGCCAAATCACAGTCTCGGGGAACGGAGCCCACTGATGGCGCTTCATATGCGGTAACCTCTGCCGAGAAACGCCGCAGTACAGCACAGAACGCAGCCCAATCCCTACAAGTAGGTCATGGGTGGGTGGGGATGGTAGAAGGAGGAGGTGGGTGGGGGAGGAATTGGTATATGCAGCCCATCTGGAGCAGTGCATTCTGAGTTTGCCTGCAGATGAAGGCAAGGCAGAGAGACGACGCGAGCGCTATAATGAGCGCGACTGTGGTACTTTTTCTGGTGCATCCGTACTCAAGGGCAGCTCAAAAAGCAGTAAGGTGTCTCACCAGTGCACTCCGAAGAAGGAATTGAGTTTAAAATGAATCAGTAGCAAAAAAAAGACAAGGGTTAAGTTCAATACCTGAGCAGACCTCTTTGTAGGTGGGGTTGGGCGTAAAGCCCCCGGCAAAGCCCACCTGGGTCGAGAAGACCCCGGAAACTTTCCAGAAAAGCTTCTCGGCGCCCCAGAAACAACCCATACCTGCACATAAACATCGCTATTGCTGAGACAACATTCATTCCCGAGGCGATTACCGACCGTATAAAACTGTGATTGAACCATTTACCGAACATGATCATCCCCATGCCGTCTGGAAAAGGCTCCATGGTGGTGTTCTGGTTGACTGCATGCTTGTCTGTGTTGGAAAACAAGTGTGAAAAAAAAGATAGGTGAGCAATTAAACTGATTTGACCCGAGTTGCCAGTTCTGCACTTTGGACTTGCTTGTTTATATCTACGATTCTGTGACGTCGGTATTCATGAGACACAACTTGACTTGGACTTGAACTACCTGACTTGAAAATTCTTGCCCGTTTATATTTGAAAATCTGCATTTTCGAGTAGTGAGCCATTAATTTAAGTCTTTGAAGTTATTTTTGTGCAGTGCGAGCGAAGCTGAAAACCCAACAGTAGGCTATGATGTGGGCTGCAGAGGCCACCTTATGAAGCAAATATCAGGAAGTATCATATTTTTGGAAAAAGGAAAAAAGAATGGTAACACGAAGAATTTAGAACTCAAGATAAGCGACATCTGACACCTGACCCAATTAAGGAGGACACAAATCTAAAGCCAATTATTACACGTTTCCCCCAACTGGAGCTGCTTTGTAGGAAGTTTACACCAAAACAAGGATTTTTGGTAGCATATTACGCTTTGGATTGAAGGATTTAAAATAGAGTTCTTGGAGAATTTTTCAAGGAGAAAAGATATTTTCACAAACCTTTTAAGTGGGGTCTTGAGTTCAGAACAAAGATAATTAGATGAAGAACTAAAAATACATTCTGAAAATACAGTTCAAGTGATCAGGATTTGTTTGTACATAAAGTAGTGATGAAATTGTAAAAATAAATAAATAAATGTAGAGTGCTCTGAAGGGTGGCACATGACTGGCACTTGAACTTCTAATGGTGCTACATGGAATTAGCACGCTAAAAAGGAAGTCAGCGTGTGCAAAGTAGGAGTGCATGTGATGTCGGCGCAGCCCACAGATGTGCGAGGGGGATTAGACTTCGCTAAGAAGACTGAGGTGACTTAGCGTGCAAATCTCTGCTAAGCAAGGCTGGTTGGTACATCAACCACTAATATTAGTCCACAGCTAAACAGGCCAATGGGTACACTAAGAGCTTAGGCACACAGCAATAATGGATGCTTGCTCAGAGGTCAATGTCAGACAGCTCTCGAGCTGTTTAGAGAGATGTGAGGTGTGACAATGACCTGAATACAAAGTTGAATGAGAAATATCATTTCCTGGATGTTTTTATCCTTTTACAGCAGGCCAAAGACCTGTGCTTACCTGGACGACATTTCAGATAAAGAGATTACTCTAAACTTAATTCATTTTTTTGGTCAAGTTAAAAAAAATTCTGACACTCATCTGTCTTGTCTTGTCTCATCCTCTCATCCTCTCATCCATCCATCCCTTTTCTTGACCGCTTATTCCTCACAAGGGTTGAGGGGGGTGCTGGAGCCTATCCCAGCTGTTTTTTGCAGTAGGCGGGGTACACCCTGAACTGGTTGCCAGCCAATCGCAGGACAAACAGAGACGAACAACCATCCACACTCATCATGATAAACTTTTTTTTCCCCCCCACTCAAAGGGCAATGCATCATGATGGAGCCTGACGGCATCACTTCAAGGGGATAATTATTTTACATTTTAGAGGTGTTTTTAAAATTCATTTTATTGTTTTACACAATCAGAGCATAGAACCCAGGGAGGTGGAATATTGCCGCCTAGGGGAGCAACGTTTCAGATTTTGGTGTACGATTATTGTCTGAGGAAAAAAAAACGTGGTTTTATGATTATCCTTACAGACAAAAAAAAAAAAGAAAAGAAAAAAAAATCACATCAGCACGGTTTGATTTTTATTTTTTTTTAATAAGTAACTGAAAATAAAAAGTTGCTGCCTTTTAAAACAAATACAGCACACAAATCAGTAAAACAATTAAATATTGGCTTTAACTTTAAGTTTATTTGAACAAAGCGAAAATATCCATCCATTTTCTATAACTATCAATCATATTTACAGGTGAAATGTTCGTCCACAGCCTTTAAACTGGCGACTTGTGCAGTTTACCGCTGCACATTGCAACAATCAGTGGGCACCGCGCCACAGGGTGGCGCCTCCTTGTTTTTGTTTTGCTCCTATGCAGCACTTTTTGTTTTGGCCATCAATGTCTTTGACGCCGTGAATGTGTATGTACACTTATCGTGACGCGTGGTAGCGCCGAAAAGCCCACCATTTTTTTGTTTCCTTTTAATAAAGTAAGCTTGTGGACTTCCAGTTCCTTTGTTGCTCTCCAGTTTTTGCTATCCAGCCGCACCGTCAATGCCTGATCAGCCACCACGTGTTACAACATGTAGGCATTATACAGCCAATTTCGTATTCTAAGATA
This sequence comes from Festucalex cinctus, assembly GCF_051991245.1. Taxonomy (NCBI): domain Eukaryota; kingdom Metazoa; phylum Chordata; class Actinopteri; order Syngnathiformes; family Syngnathidae; genus Festucalex; species Festucalex cinctus. The sequence goes on along the minus strand of NC_135422.1, from coordinate 9,254,086 downwards.
CATTTGTTGGAAGACCCAAGATGGCAGGCCCGCGGCTTTAAAAGTCTCGTCCTATGGCCCATCCAGACTGAGCCCTGTGTTGTGCGGGCTGTGTGGAAACAGAAGAGCTATAACCTATGCCGCATGGCGCATTTTGTGCCGCACACGAGTTTAAACTGACGGCCTGTTGTGAGCGGAAATAACCAGTGCTGTTGAACGGCTGCAGTTATACAACCCGAATGTTTAAGAACCACGGTTAATCGTAAAATCCCCTAATCACACCCATATCCTGGCACTACAGCATTTCCTTTGTCTAGCAATCAGATACATCTTTACAACAAGGTCATCTATGAAGGCCTCCTGGGAATGGCCGAATGACCCAAAATGGCTAACCTTGCTCTCGCAAGATGAATTCTCGCAGGTATTTGTGAGTTCAGTAACTCCGGAGAATCTTGTACCACTCTCGCTAATGACCGCCGTTCCCGAACCACCAGTCACAGAGTGACATTGTGTTTGGGGGCGGGATATGCAACTGTTGACGAAACCAGGAAGCCAGCGCCGATGCTGGAGCTAACAAACCAACCTAACATGGACGCTGCAATTAATTCTGTTCTTGCAAAATTACTGACAGTTTCCTTGTTGAATGTTGAGCAGCGAGGGGTGCTTCGTGCATTTCTAGCTGGTAAGATGTTTGTGCTTTTCCCCACTTCGACAGGAACAAACAAAATTTTCACCCGTGGCTGTGATTGGTTAAAACAAACGTGTAGAATGTCGCATCGTCCAATCAGCTTGAATTATTGTACAGAATGTCCCGCCTTTTCCCGACAAAATTACTGTGGAGAGGTACAAAAACTGGGTATTGCCAGTTTACAAAATGGCAGCATTTTATAAAAATGGCAGACGTCTTTCCAGGCATAGGTGCTTGAGACATTAATGTGCGTCTACTCCTGGCAGACATGTTTACAGTGGTTCTCAGCTGCCTGTTGTCACCCTGGGACCCATATGTTCCTATTGTCACCAAGTCACGACCCACTTTTATTTAAGTCAAGAACAATAAAGAAAATGTATTGCTAAAAAAATAACTTGGAAAATATGTATATTATTATGCTATACTATTTCACTGGTGGGCCTGAATGACAGCTGAGGTGACCAGCAGTAGTTACTAGTTATCACCAAGCACCTCTTCTAAGTTGTAGCCAAGTAGCATACCATATTTCACCTCAGTCGACACTACATTTTGCTACTACCAAATACTAACATGGTGTGTGGAATCTAAAGTGTATAGTGCATTGCAAACCACCTGCAAAAGTATACGTTCAAGACTTTTAAAAGACAACAAGCATAAGAAACTCTTAAAATGTCACCTGCGGCCCACAGGCAGTCCTCCCTGCCTTCACAGCAGCGCTGCCAGGCTATGGAAGTGCTCTGTCAGCTTCAGCCAAGCAGCAAGTGCATTTGTTAATGTGCTTGCCACATTACTCACAGAGTAAAATACTTATAGATGGTAGAGAAAAGAAGAAATTCTCCCCCTACTACAACTATATTTTGGTCAAAAGTGATTGAAGAAAAAAACAAAAAAACAAAAAACAAAAGTGTGCTAAATATGCCGAAAAAGTAAGCTCGAGAACAATGAGGGAAACAAGTGTGGTGTTGGAAGTGGAGGTGGAGGACGACGACAACAAGTGGGAAGAGGACAGATCGGCCTGACAAAGCAACAAAGAGAATAAATGGCAAAGAAGATGCAACAGTTGTTGTTAATGTCTGTAAATTGAGATAATGATTGGTAACCTTTTTGTCCTGATGAGAAAACGGGGGCGAGTTTATTTGTTCAAGGAGACTATGACAATGTACAGTATTGTAGAGTTGGGGCTCATTTTAGGTAAAATACTGTAAATGCTGGACCACACAGAACAGGCACTGTATTGGTGTTGTGATCTTCGGCGTTTTCAGAAAATCACTGGAGGAAACCATCTTCAGAAAAATTCCCAAAAAACAGCATGTTGGTTACACAATTGTTTCACTGCCCCAAAGTGATATACTTCCTGTATATTATATTATATTATATTATATTATATTATATTATTTGTGCATAGTAACTTCACGAAAACCCACTTATATTTTTATAAACAGATATATTTCAATGAAAATATTAAATTGGCCAAATTTGGACATACGGATACGAGGTAAGCGCACATATATGTACCTCCTGTATTTTATATGGAAACAGGTCTGTTTGTAAAAATACAAGTGGGAAGTGAAACCTTCACAAAAAAAAAAAAATGAGACCCTGCTATGGCATAGCTCATTTGATTGAAAAATACCCCAGTGTCTGTGACACAATTCCCCTCCAGTCGTATAGGTGGCAGTGATGCCAATTAAGAAATCAATAACTACCGCACAACACACAAGCTTTTGAATAACACAATTCTTTGCCATCCGCTTTTTGTTCATGGTGAAGGTAGCAAACAAACAAATACCCAAACAAGCTTCTGTTAGCTGCTCACCATCTTCACTTGGCTTTCCCATCATGCCTTATGCTTTTTCACCCAACACAAGCACACAATCTGATTGTTCCTACACCAGCTTTTGCTGTGGGTGTGTTCCCTGCTCCCCCGAAAAAAAGCAGTTGGCTGAGATCCAGGCTGTGCCAGGCTTCCACCAGCATAACTCCCAAACCTCCCTCCTCCCCAAACTATCCACAACCCCTCAACAAGTTCACCAACTAACACAAAAAGACATTTAAAAAACAAGCTCAGAAAGGAATTGTTATAACTTGAAATTGGACATTTCCTTTCCGTGCTTTTGTTTTCAAGGATGTCCAACACTCGTGGGACTCGCGGCGGGTCATCTTTTGTTGCCATTAAACAGGTGATTTTGCCGAAACAAAACATCAGCTGCTCACCGGCGGTCCAGGGCAAACAATCAACAGTATCGTTTTTGTGAGGTTATAATAAAGTCCAGTTTGATTAGTTTTAGTGGGCATTTGGCCTTTATTAGCCTCCGGTTTTACCTGTGGCCCTCGTCGTTCTCACCAAAATGTGAAGTCCAGACAGCTAATCATGGAAGGGACGCTGTCTCTGGATGCCAAAACCTGTGACGGCAAGGTCGATTTCCAGGCTGCTCGTTTTGTTCCCTTCCAAAAAAAAAAAAAAAAAATCCATTCCCTCTTTGCTCTTCCTCTTCCCTCACTCTCACCACTCCTCTTCCCAGCTTCACACAGGTTGGCAGCAAGCTAGGCACGAGTCGTCGGAGAAGGCTGAAGCTTTATACTGGTGCCAACTACCCTCTGCTGTATGGGAGGATGGGGAAGGGGGTGAGGAGGAGTAGGGGTAACAAGGGAGGGGAAGCAAGGCTGGTGGGGAGGTGGTCCAAGAATGCTAACAGCCAAATGAACAAAACAATGTGGCTGTGGCTCGCTGTTGCGGCACATTCGTCAAACTCTATGTCTTGTGAAGTTTTTTGGGGTTTTTGTTTTTACTTGACAGAGAAGACCTGTCCACTCTCCATAAGTTCCATAAGTAGGGTTGCAATATATGTGGTCCAAGGTGTATCACAATAAATCATGCACAGTGAGCTACATACCTAATTTGGTAACCTATTGAATGAAACAAGACAGAAGTTGCTAATTTACTGGGACAGTTTGGTCTCCAAGAGTGCCTGGGGAAAGTTCCGAGTACAGCCTAGACCAGGGGTCGCCAACTTCGGTCCTCGAGAGCTCCTATTCAGCCTGTTTTCCGTGTCTCCGCCCTATAGCACACCTGAATCTAATGATCAGCTAATCAGCAAGCTTTGCAGAAGCTTGATAACAATCCCAATCATGAAACAGGTGTGTTAGTGGAGAGAAACATGGAAAACGGGCTTGATAGGGGCTCTCAAGGACCGAACTTGGAGACCCCTGGCCTAGACCCACTGACTCTGTAAGCCCACCACGAAAGTAATCTCACTTGCACCCCAGCACAGCAGCATAGAGATATGTTGGAGGTTCAAGCGGTCAATGAACAGATGAAACGAGACCAAAAAGGCTATGACATCCCATGTATAAAAGGGTACATTATTCATCCCACACCGGAGGAACAGTGGGCAGGAACCCTGGAGACCCAAATCCAAGTTGTCAGCACCTCGGCAAACCAAAGCAAGTGGAGAAACCCCATTAAACAAACTCCACACAGAAAGGGCTCAAAGTTGGCTGTTCGAGCTGGAATCAGAGTGCGTTCTATACCTTGACGGCCAAATCAATAATTATCGACAACCAACCCCACGGTTCCTCCTCTAGCAAGATGGTGACGCATTCAGTTCAATACAAATCCAAATATAATTTGAGGGGGGATGATGATGATGGGGCAGATTGACCTGGTTGCTGGAGTGACTGTCTCTGTCGTCCTTGTGACCATTTCAAAGCATTTCAAAGTGCCAGATATCGAGTCCCCAGATGCTGATAATGCTGCATCATTAGTATTAGTTAGGGTGAGATGTTGAAGCGCCTATGAGAATCTTTATGGTAGAATAGCACTATACAAATGGTCAAAAGGTCAGCAATAAATGAAAGGCCTCATTGAATATATGCCCTTCCGTATTGGGATTGATTAAACTCCACTAATATTCTGTTGGTACATTAATAGAGGCCAGTTCATCTTAAAACCAAGTGGAAAAAACCTGAAGGACATACATTATGGAGACAAATTGATAATCAGAGGACCCTTTAGTTCACTTGAATTAAAATTTGTCATGCCAAGACATTTTGGACAATTCTGGACAGTTTCAGCTCCAGCGTTTCAGTTAGAGCAGGTCTTTAAAGGCATGATTGGATGAGAACTCTTACCTCAAACAAATGAGATACCTATGACTTGAAAAGAGACTGTGAGGAAGATCCAACACTTGCGACCTCAGATTTTATTTTTCTAAAAGTTATAGAAGAGATTCTAGGAGACTGTATAAGGGATAGCTTAACGATCAAAATATTACTCCATTCCAGCATTTCGTTAACGAACCTCGACAACTTCAGAACTCAAGATTAAAGCCCGAATCCCACTGATGTGTGAACGTTTGTGACGCTAACGAATGATGATTTCAAGTTATGGTTTGTTCAATTTTGCAATTTCGACAAATGTTTGCCTAGAGTTTAAAGTTTTTTCTTGTCGCAAGGTAACTTTGAAAACTTTTGCGAACATTGAACGATCCCTGACGGGAGCGCACATTCTCTAATCATTACCTTCGCCAGCATTCACCCCTCAGTGGGATACGGGTTTAAAATACGAACAACGGTCCAAAGGCATTATAATCACAAACAGCTTTGAAATCTTTGCCGACAAGCCAATCTCTGCCTTGCTTTTCATGTATTGTTTGTACATACTACGGATGATTACGTTCATAAAAGACATTCTGGAAATGCACGATGAATCTGCTTTAAGAGTTAAGATGAAGCATGAAGCTGTGAGATTGATATTGGTCAGCTTGAGCCTCACCGCCCCTACTATCCTGTTTGTAAGAAATATTGGCAGTCTGACTCGCGCTGGCTGAAAATAATGGCTGGTGTGCCCCTACCATGTAGCAATCTGCCACTGGATCGTTCGCGCCAAGGTCAGCGGGTACATTACAAAGACAGTAGAGAGGCAAGGAAGGGAGGGGGAGAACAAGGAGCACCTTCAATAGAAGGGGTGTTTATTTTAAAGATGGGGGGTGGGTGGACATGAACAGAAAGCTATAATTGACGATGTTTGCAAACATGCACTTCCCCAACTCCCACTAGGGTCACACTCGAACAAACTAAGCTGCTCCTCAAATCGCCCCTGCCGTGAAAAGAGGGTGGAACAGATTTGTGCCACGCGGCCTCTCCGAGCTGCTTGGACAGACGGAGCAGGAACTTATGACGGGGCGGAGCCTTCATGCGCGTAATGCCCAGATGGGCCCTCTGGACCCTTCGTCCCATGATGCACTTTGGCAACAAGAAAGATAGGTGATGACGAGGAGCATCAGAGTCAACAAAATACCCCATGTTTGCTATAATAACATTACAAATAGCTTTCCAGTGTATATTGTTAAGAATTGGACAAAATATCCATAGCAATGTATTGTATTGTATTGCAGAACAGAATCAATACACAAACGTTAAATATTGATGTTATACTATAGCTGTGTCCAGGGGATTTCGACAACTGTTCGAATGTAATCAGAATTTTTAAGTCAAAAAGCGCAGTAGTCTATGACTAACTTCAGTAACATTGTAGGAAAGATAACTACAAACAAATATGACAACACGAAACTTCTTGACCATAGCTTCTTCTGATGGGTGACCAGATTATTTAACTTGTTTTGTTTATTTTACAAAATCTTAATGAGCTATTATAACTCCAGATTAGATTTTATAGAAACCGGCTGGGATAGGCTCCAGCACCCACGAGACCCTTGTGAGGAGTGTTAACCTGTTAGCAGACATTAATGCCTTCATACGTGTTAATATTTCTTGCCATTCACGAATGCTTCGGCACTCTCTGCCATGGTGAAACTTGAAAAGTTCTCTCAGCTCGGAAACTCCGGTATCAAAATAAATTCCCAGTTGTCCAGTAGAAAATAGGACGTGAATGTGCGTCCACACATACCACATGAAGGCAGCATTATTTTCCAAAATTCACAGGTCGTTTATATAGAAATACATAATGGCAGCATGTCGAGTGTCTGGTCATGTTATGTTGCCAGAGTTGAGGCGCAACAAAGTCCACCATCACCACCACCGCTACCTCACCTTCACATGACAATTACCTGCTACAGCCATTTTTTCCTGTCGTCCGGCCAGGGCGCACTCCCTGCTCGGCATCTGAGTCTTATCTGACATGTTCTCAAGCCTCAGCGGACACCAACACAAACGAGGTGAAGCAGGTAGAGAGAAGTAGAGACAAATGGCTGGGTGTGGTACACTCGCAAGCTACCACAGCACGAGGGTGAGGAGGAGGGCATCGGCAGGGAGGGCGGCTGGTGGAAGCCGCCACGAATATGAATATTCATGGCGCGTGGGCTACGCCGTGCAACGCATAATAACTAGTCAAGGGGTTAATATGACTCTGGCACAAAAGCCTACGCCACACCGCGTGCGGGAATGAAATTAAATTTAAATAAATATTGGCGGTGGCGTGCATGCAAATGAACTTGGGCCATTTGATGGCGCTCAGAGGCCTCTTCGCAGGTTGGAGCGCGGCCTGCTGCTGTGCCTTTTGTTTTTTTTGTTTTTTTTTTTGCCATTTCGGAGGCGTTAATCCGGAAAGGGGAATAATAGCTTGTTAAAGCGCATGCAAAATAAATGGCGGCGGGATTCCAAATAATGCAAATACAGTAAATCATCTGTAAACAAGCCATTTAGCTGGTTATGTTTAATTCACTGTAGCATTGCTATGATGCGCACCGACGGCCATATTAAAACCTGTAACCATCCCATCGGAGATAACGACAATGTTGTCACTTTGTACCATATTAAAACCGCATGTTTTAATTCATCAATTCATTCATTTGCTTCAAGACATGATTATTAATACCAGATGCTAGTTATGGATGGATGCACGCTACATGTGTGGTAAAACGCTATATGCCACGGAAGAGGCGGGACTGTTTTTGCACATCAGTTTGTTTCCGGCTCGGTTTGCGACGTGTGGGCTGCGTAAAAAATACTTGTGCTTCCGATTTTGTGCTCCTCGGTTGCGCGTTCGCAACCCGGACCGGAACCAAACTGATGTGCAAAATCACGTCTCGCCTCTTCCGTGGCATATACCCCATAGGATGAGCGGGATTAAGTAACAACATAAATTGTGTGGAAAAAAAAAATGTTAAAGGGAGAGTTTGTAGTTTTAAAACTTGGGAGCAAAATTTGAATGAGGCCTAATTACGCTACTCAATTATCCCCCCCCCCCCCCACCACCACCACCACCTCAGGCATCACCACCACCAACCCGCTGTCCAAAACCACACCCCTCACTGTCCTATACATGAACTGTATCAACAGTATGCACCATAAACAAACTGTCATTAGCCAAAGCTGCAACACTGATAGCATGACCTTTTCCAATGTTATGTGTACCATAAACACTAAATATTGTGTTTTAACCCATTTAAAAGCAGTATCCATTTGTTACCCTAAGTTTAGAATGTTTTTAAATTTTAGACATTTGTTTGGAAATGACCTTCAACTCATTAACTCAACTCATTTTACATATTTTTTTTAGAATTTATGCGTCTTTGTTGTTTGTGTCCATATTAACCAGGAAAGGCAGCAGGTGTCAATAGACATGACGCTTTCAGCAAAAAACCACGCTTTTGGAGCGAGGAGGAAATCGACCACTTTATTTAGCGTGGTGATTCACATAAATATGTTTATTGAACGCAAGTTAAAAGCAGAAATTACGTTATTTACATAGTTACGTTGTACGCGCGTCACGGCCTGAATGGAATATTCCAATCGAGCACAAATGGGCATGTAAACGGGAGGAACTCTGTCCGCCACGCATGTAAACATGTTACCTCGATTGTTTCAGAAACCGGAATTCTGACCTTACAGATTTTCACGATTGTTAACACACAAAAATCTAAATTTTGGCACAATTTGCACAACCTTAACTTAATGTACAAATTGCTCGACCCGAATTGTCACTACTTCAAACTCCCTTATGACTCCCTCACACTCCGACTTTCCTTCTTTACACTCTGACGCCAATTGCAAATCACCTTGTCTAAACACTATACACACTGCTCAGTTGTTGCACACACACCTCATGTAAAAAGCTCAAAGCTTCAACCTACAATACATTCTGCAGTCAATTGCACATTCACTTGTCAAAACACTACATACAATGTTCTGTTGTTACACACACTTCTCATGTGACATCAAAGTGGTATCAACCAACAACACACAGGTGTTCAAAACTCAACACATTCAGGTCTGGTGAGCAATTAGCAATCAGGACTGCAGCATATGTGTCTTGAGCCGCCTCCTCCGCGTTTGGTGAATGGAGAATCTTGACGAGAGCAACCTGAGAAGGAGAAGTGTAAGAGTGAGAGGAGGACAGAGAAGCAGGAGCAGGACATAGAGGAGCAGGAAGAGCAAGAGAATGGAGAGGAGCGGGGGGAGGACAGGGAGGAGCAGGAGAACAGAGAGGAGTAGTAGTAAGAAGACTATTATATCCAATGAGATTCATGCTGAACCATGATTTAAGCATGAGGGAGGCTGGCTTGAGGGTCTTGCTGCTGGCCTTCCTTGATGACCTCCAAGACCAACTTGTTCCACCAGATCACATTGATGATCCATGAAGATTTACCGTAATTATGTTGTCATCTGGGACAATGTGAGTTTCCACCGAGCTCTGCTTGTACGTCAGTGTTTCCAGGACCACCCACATTTTAGGGTGTTATTTCCCCCGCCATACTCTCCATTCCTCAACCCCATCGGTTGCCTTCAGGCTCATTTCATCATTAGGGCTACTAAACATTTAGCACATAAAGCAGCTAAAGCGGAAGCTGAATAGCAGCGATATGACAGTAATATGGATGATTATTTATGTGTGGGCGCAGAATGCCTCCTCCTATACGCTCAACAAGTGACGGAGAAGTCAGGACGCTGTTTTGGCGCATGTACTGCGAGCCAAAATAACATCACACCCTGCTGCAATCCCACATCTCTCCTTTTTTTAAACTCCCTCTCTTCCTCTTCCTGGCTCTCTTATCTGGCGGGGAAATGAAGCTCAATCACCTGCGGAGGAGCTGAGGGCGGCACGGGCGACTTTGCAATGCAAATGCCAGGTAATTACCCCGACACGAGGGGAGTGCAAGCGCACGTATGGAAATAGAGCAGAGTGGGGGGAGAAAAAAAAAAAGTAGAAAGAAAGAAAGCAGGAAATAGAGAAAGAGATGAAGCAAGCGGCGGGTTCACCTGCCTGTTGATGCGGGATGATTGGGGTGTCAGGAGAATGTGGGGAAAAAAAAGAGAGGGGGGATGCAAACACTATCAGATGATGTCTGGTTGTTTGCGGCATCACCGTGTGCAACCAACTACAGTAAAACAATGAATGCCATTTATGTTGTGACCTATTTTTTTCCCCTAATAAAATCTATGATCAATACGTTCAGTAGCAGCTCTGTTGCTAACCAAAACAGCAGCGGAGACTTAGCACATGTTGTAAATGAGACATGTGGTGGCTCAACAATGTGTGTCCATGTTAGTGTTCCACATCACACAATTTGTAATATAGAGTGAAACCTCAATTTTCATGATTTGTCCATTTTAGAACAACTGACTAAAAAAACAAATATCACACCAAAGCAATATTTCCCAAAGGAAATAATGCACCGGTAAATCATATACATCTGTTCTAGACACCAAAATTAAAAACAAAAAATACATTTTCTCAAGCATAACTATTAAAGCGCTTAGGGCGCCTTATAGGTAGAAAAGTGCTATACAAGTGAAAGTCAAAGTCAAAAGAAAGACAACTCCATACATGTGCTACACTTGTGCTGGGCGCGGAAATGGGGCCAGAGATATTTGTTTGGAAAACTTCGATGAGGGGAGTAGGTGGAGCCATTTCTGCATTTAGTTATTTCTTGAATTCTATCACATTTATCACCTTCTTTATCAAATAGCGGGCACTCAAATTTGTCGCATTGTGTGTAAAGGGTTCAACTGACAGCAAAGCATACCCCACAATGTACAGAATGCTTTACTCAAACTTATGTGATTCTTTTTTTTTTATTGAGTGGGACACAACGGGCAAAAAAGTGTGGTAAAACTGTGGCAATAAACTGTGTGCTTTTATTTTGACGTTTTGACAGGATGTTGTACGTCAATATGTACATATACATCCGAAAAAAAAGAAAAGAAAAAAAAAGTACTAACTGCAGTCTCCACTATTGTGTGGCCATGCTAATGTTCCACTTGACATAAGTTGTAATATACTTGTATATTTGTTTAAGATTTTTATAGTCTGCCTCATCATATGCATTAAGTGCTTTTCATAGTTTTAAATTTTGTTTTCATCTTATCTACCTTCCAATTTTAATGACAATTGTATTTCGTATATTATATATTCACCGATTTCCAGGGGTGTGCCCTAGGATTCTGTTTTGTGGCCGCTCGTCTTCATTCTTACGATGTAAGAAAATATACTACATACACTATGAGGCATTTAGAGTCCATCTGGAAGATGAACAAACTATGGTTCTTTGTGCTATAAAAGGTTAATTATGACCGTGTGTTTGTGAGTGTACAGTTGCACGCATATCATGCTTCACTGCTTCTATGTTCATATCGCATGTGTGTGTTTTAAATACAGTCTACATATGAGCATGCGTGCACCATTATGCTCATGCCCTCTAATGGGCACTTGTGTGTGTACACGCTTGTGCATGTGTGCATGTGTGTGTGTTGTGCCGCAGGATTTAATGCGTACGCCAGCTTGCAGCTGTTTCATTGTGAGCCAACGAGAGCAGAGCGACGTGCAGATGTGCTTTAAGTATCAAAGAGATTATCAAGTGACCTGGAAATGAATAAACACACGCAGTGCGGTGCACAGTGAACGCAGCACGCCGGCCGCCATGTTGTCGTCCGGGAAGCGGCAACGCGGTGGTTTGTTTGTGTGGAAGCAACAGTGTGACTCACAAGTCTGACGAGCGTTTTTGGGCGTGTAATCGCACCGTTGCTCGAGTCTCACTTTGCACTAATTAGAATAATAAATCACACCGCTTCAAAAGGGCCCTCCGACGTGGCGGCGAGCAGGTGGGACGGCGTGAAAAACAAAAGGGTTTGATTGCTCTGCCACGGTCGGTTAAAAGCAGCGTGACGCTCCACGGGGGATTCGTATTCATAAAGCGACGTGACAAATTTGGAGTCATATTTAGGTGCGTCTTCCATGTGACAAAAGTTGGACTATTGTCCGAAATGCACATTGACTGTGGGGTTGGGAGACTCATCGATTTCAACGATAACAGTAAACAACGGCTATCATGCTTCAACCTTCACAGCCCCCGCTATAAAGCAGATTTTTAAGCAAAATGTTCTTTACATGAATTTAGATTTGTGTCGCACGATTGAGCGTGGAAAGTCGATCTCTTGACATCGTGCACAAGTGGAGATCTTCTTGCTGTTCCCATTGAATGTACTTTACTAAAAGGGAATGAGAGGAGCCGCTTCAACTGAGAACGCCCGCTTTTTCTGTTTATCAAACTGTTATGACCTATATTTTGACACATTTATGCTCAGGATAATGTGGTTGATTGAGCACATCAATTCATTTTGCTTTAAACAATAAATGCACGTTAAAGTAGTAATTGTACGTAATCTCACTCTCGATTAGTACATTAGTGTGACATGTTAACTTATTACACCTGTATAACAGTGAAAAACATGAACCCTTGAGGTCCTTATAAATATCCACACTAAGAAGTCCCCATTGACAAAAATATCAGTAAAACTATCATATATTAAAATATTTTCCCACCATAAACAAGTCAGCCTTTAAAACTGCTTCAGCCTGAAATATACATATTAAATATTCATTATTTTTAAGGGATTTTAAACTCTAAAGGCCAACATGTTTGCACAACTTCAGTTTTTTTTTAATTAAAAAATGTAATTAATAAAAGAATTTCTATAGACTACATTTCAAGTGCAGTATTTGCTCATCACTAATATTAGGCCTTGAGACAGGTCAATAATTGGTAGCAGCATTGACAAAAACTGAATATCAATAGTGACATTTTATGAAACGTGAAATACATATATAGCAAGGAAATGACAAACTTGCCAATAAATTAACGGGTTACTTTAAGGGAAAAAAAAAATATCAAGCTATACGAATTACTTATATCCGAACATAAAATCACACAGGACTACTCACATTCTCAATGAAAAATATAACGCAACATATCTTCGTATGTATTCGAAATTTATGCTGCTCAGGTGCCTACATCAAAAAAAAAGTTTCACAATGAATGTGCCACAATGCCCAAACTGTTACATTTCAACACTGTAGAGCTATTTTATTAAACACATTACAATTTTTGTTGTCGTTTTATTGTGCGTCTGGAAAGGAATAACGGCATTTTCATTCCTTTCAATGAGCATGATCACGAAGCAAATTAAACTCAGTCAAGGCACCACTGAATTTCCAATGGGGGAAAAAAAATGCATGCTGACTCTTTACATTTTTATGACGGTCTGCAGTCTTTTTCCTCATTCAAGCATCTTTACCAACGCTTGAGGGTCTTCGTTCCCTACATCCCCCCTCCTCCATTCAGCAACTATTTCTGGCCTACATCTTTTGCTAAATCTCCGTCCCACCATCTTCTTTTTATCATTATTATTCCTGAAGAGACTTTGCTTGGGGGAGAAGATGCCATTTATGTGCTGAGACAAAGCCAAACGGATGAAAAGGACGCTGGGGAACAATATGTTTGCTGACGCCACCATTGTGGAACCTTCAATTTGACCCCGAGGGCTGGGATTGAGTGAGGACCCGGCTGTCTTAATGGGTGATTTTTTTGGGATGACTCCTCTAGACTTCCATCTAAATCACTTAAAAGCCCCTCATTGTACGGCGAGTAACCATCCAACCACTGCGTGCAACCCACTTTTCACTGCAGCGGTGGCCAATTGCGGATGCATTGAAAACAGGGGAAACAATGAATCCGTTAGCTCGCGTGTCTTTAGCAGCGTAGCTCGGGGACACGTTCTCTGCTCGCCGATTGGCTGCGGCGGGAGGGAAAAGTTGGCGGAAAAGACACCGCAAGGGGAGGATGGAGGCAGAAAGGATTTGAAAAGCAAAGCCTCTTTGGTAAAGAGGGAGCCGTGTGGGGGTTGCTGCTGGATGGATGGATGGATGGATGGATGGATGGATGGATGGATGGATGGATGACACAAGGTTCAGATTAACCCTAATCTCAGGCTTTAGGTGAGGCAGTGCACAGGGGAAGCCAGGTGGTTCAAACTGGTAGAAGGAGGGGGAGGGGTGTTAATCTCAGCGTGCTTTTATTTTGATAGAGATATCCCCACAAAAATAAAGAGATGTTACGGATTGGCGGGGGGCGGGGCTAGCGCGATGGTAGCGGCAAGCCGATTGGCTGCTGCCTGCATGGCGACAGTGGCACATGCCCTGGTGCATGGGATTAGAAGGACAGCTCCCTAATCTGCTGTTCTAGGCTCGTATGTAGGCCAAGTGTGGCTTAGCCCGGCCGCTCTTAACGCGGCAACAGGAAGTGGACTGCCGTGATGTGTTGCGGCGCTTTAAAACAGTTGCTCTTGCCTCTGCATTGAAACATTCTTAATTGGTGCACACATTGTCAAGTGCTGCAAAACATGAAATTTATAATTTAGAAAAAAACTCAACTCATGATAATAGAAATGACAGGACAGTCATATAGCCAGTTAGCAGTTCTCTAGTTAGCCGTGGCTAGCATTAACAAGACTAGGGGTGTGAATTGCCTAGTACCTGACGATTCGATTCGTATCACGATTCACAGGTCACGATTCGATTCGATACCGATTAATCCCGATACGAATTTATAAGTCGATTGTTGCGATTTTTTTTCATTCAAATTTAGAAAATACTAATCAGTAAGCTTGTAGAGTGTAAGATTTATATGAAAATGTATTATTTATTTATATGAAATTTCAGTCTTATAGAGGTTGTAATTTGTTTCATGTTTGAACAGCATTGAAATAAAATATTAAGGCTTAATGTTCCATTCATATAACATTCTTCCATGCTTAAGGTGTGAATCCTTAAAAAAAAAAAAAAAAAAAAAAAAAAAAAAAAAAAAAAAATCGATTTTGCCTATTATTGAATCGATTCGAGAATCGCGCGATGTAGTATCGCGATATATCGCCGAATCGATTTTTTAACACCCCTAAACAAGACACCAAAGTATTTTGCCCAAAAGAAATACTTCATCCCTCATATGTTATCATAGGGTGCCCACTTGTTTTCTTATGGTGAACGTCATATACTCTCATACAACAGACCTACAGTATTATCTATTGTCTTATGATGTATTTCATCATTGACCCTCAGACATTCTCATGCAGTGAACCTCATACATCTCATATATGAGAACCTCATGTTCAAATACAGTGAACTCTGTTCTCCTACAAGCTCAGACGTTCTCATTACAAGACTCTCGTATGTTGTCATAAAGTGAACTTCATGTTCTTATGCAGTGAAAATCATACGTTCTCCACAAGTAACTTCACGTGTTCTCATACAGTGAACATTATGTACGATGCACTATGAACTGAGTACGATATTTTTCGGATTATACCTCGCGCCGGGTAATACATTGTACCAGAATGCATCATGGGTGCGGAAATACTTTCCGAAACTCAGGGTGCTGTTCAAATGTGTCGTTGGGTTATCAAGTGACCAAAAAAAAAAAAAAGTGCGGGCAGCAAAAGAGTTCCGGTTGGATGAAACTCCTGCTTCTAACTATGGAAAAGTGTTTCTATTTGTGTGGTCAAATCTTATACTAATGCAAAATCCTTGTAGTGGCGGACCACCACACAGCATGCTGGAAACAGAGTAACATCACACAGTTGCCATGACTACAGTGTTTTTTCATCTTTGAATTCTTCTTTTGCTTCCATTTCTTCTTCTACTTTGTTTTGGTGGTTGGCATATAATTTGTGTGCATTAACGTCGGTGGATAGAAGGTCGCAGAAATGCACAGGAAGTCAACACGAACGGGCGACGAGAATTTTGGGTGCTAGTCCGAGCTCTAATTTTAAAATACACAAGTCACACCTGAGTGTATGTCGCAGGAACAAACTATGAAAAAAAAAAGCCCGAAACATACAGTACATTCTCATCTAGTGAACCATTGTTTTCAGACAGTGAATCTCTGATGCTATCTTATCACATGTATGCTCTCATACATGACCTATTAGTGAAGCTCATTTGGTCTCATACAACATCACATTACCAAATAAGGAAATTTAGAATATGTTCTTACTGGGTGCATGTTCTAATTCAGCACATTTATTATGCTCTCATATACAGTAAACCAGTTGCTCTGAAATGGTCAACCTCCTATCATACAGTATGTGTTCTCATACAGTGGAACTATTATGTTCTCATAAAATGAACTTAACATGGTCTAATACTCTCGTACTGTAAGTTATACAATTAACCACACACTTTCATAGCGTAAACCTAACAACATTACACTATGGAAAATGGAATGTAAATGTATACTGTTATCAGATAATTGGACCACTCATGACTTCATGTTCTCAAGTCACTGTCCATTAATGTACAACGACAAACTTAACTGAGTTCTAAAAAGGCACCGTGATGATTCTATAAATTAGTCGCGCTTATTAGTAATATATATATATATATATATATATAAAAAAAAGAAACAGCACAGTGCTTTCTGCTTAACTAGGCTGCAAAATTGATTTGCCTGCATGACATTCTGTGAGCGTTATTGTTCATCACAGAATATGTCAGCCATGTAGTTCCATTACAAGTACAATTAAAAACAAAAAAGCAGAGTATTAATCATTTTAAAAAGCACTCAATGCGACAAACAGTGCTGTTGACTATTAATGGGATGATACATAAGCCTACACAGTGTAACTATAAGGTAGTTGCTTTATTTAAAAAAAATACAAGAACAAATCAGATTGTATAGGTCAAATATTTAGTTGAAGTTTAGTAATACTTTTTACCTAATGTCTAATCGCCTATCCTATGTATTGTTGTATTTTTGTGAAAAAGGTCAATTGGAGTTTTACACAGCGCTGTCTATTTTTTTTTTTTTTTTTTTACACCTGATATCATTATTGCCGTGTTTTCTTCCTCCCTACTGTACACCCCAAAGCGAAATCAGTCGTGTGTCAAACAATAACATGTGAACATGAGAGGAACGGTGCAAAGACGGGAAGTAGGTCACATAGCAATTTATTTGACAAAAAAAAAAAAAAAAAAAAAGAGGGAGGCTGAGGGGGGGATGGTGGAAGGGGAAGTGGGGCACGCTGTGTGCAGAGGCGGCGGGATTTTTGTTATTTTGGGGGAGAACGCGGCAGATTTTTTTTTTGTGTCTGCATGCTTAAAGGAAAGTTGCGGAAAGGCACTCCAAAGGTGACAAATTTATTTGGGGTGAGGTGTATAGGAGTGATACTGTATTGTGGTCGCTGGAGTGCATCGACACTGGCGACACACAAACACACACGCACACAAACACTTCCTGATCCCGATTAAACCCGCTCGACATCATCATGTAGACCGCGTCACCCCCAAGCACGCTACATACATTAGCATCTGTGCAGGTTCAAATAACTCAGTGTCTATTTGAATTATTAAATGTTTTATATTGTATTAAAAGTGCTGCCGTTTTGATTCTATACACTAAATGTGTTCAATAGAGAATATATTCACATATTAATCCAGGGTAGTGATTCTTGGATTAGAAAACGCACTATTTGACGTGATAAATACAGTATATAGAAAACGTGGATTGCACATGAAATGTTTGCATCATATATTTAAATATTACAGAAATTCACTGGGGAAAAATACTATCAAAAATAATAATAATAATAATAATAATAATAATAATAATAATAGTAATAAATATCAACCATGTTTATCTTTAAAAAAAAATAACTGACATATTTGGAATTTTTTTTGTTTTAATTCAGTTATTGCAATGTGAAATAATTTAAAATACCTTCATGTATTTTCATTTGATTCTCTGTACTGTGTGTTTGTGTATTCAGCAAATTAATATTTTGTTATAGTGTCTACTGTAGTAGAGTGATTCCAACTGGAAACAAATGACTTGTGTGTTTTAACATTGAACAATAAAGATGCTTCAAATTAAAGTTGGGTATAAGGTGGGCGAATACGGACGTAGGGCCTGAATTAATATTGTGAGAGTATTTAGTAGTCGATGGGAGACAATCTGTGCAGACTGAGGATGTGCAAAGCCACATTAACACATGAGCGAGGCTCTGGAGCACCAGTCTTCTCTAATGACTCCATAATCCCGCCCAAATGCTGCCTGCTTGCTAATCTCTCCATCGGATTACCCAAGTGGGGACGAACCCTGCGCTCTATTTGTCTCAACCCGGCTCTACTCCGAGCCGACGCCTTCTTCCTGCATGGGAACCCTCGTATACAGTCAATCTCATGTGTTCTCGTGCAGCGAAACTAATACCGGCATGTAGTACACTGCAATATTCATAGTAAACTGCTTATATTCTCATACAATCTCCCTCATATCCCCATACGCTGAACCAAATACATTCTCATATACTAACCCTCATTTTATCAAAGTGTGAAACTAAAATGTATGCTCACATTCTAAATGGGGGTGTTCATCTCTACAATGGAAAATGATTCGATACATATCTCAATATATGGACTACAAAATGATTGAATTATGCTTCAGTTCAATGTCCTTCATTGCCAATCACAAATAAGAATCGTACAAAAACAGCTTGTACGTTGCAGCCAACTACAGTGTAGTGTAGCAGCCCCTCCCACTTCGCTGAGCACGACACGTTATAGACCAAACCAGCAATTGAATCATAACATGTTTTCTGTACTATCAAATTGAAAAAAATTTAAATCAGGTATTTGTATAATAAAAGGAATGGAAATTTGGATAGAATGTTTTTCTCTTAGTATTGACAGATTAATCGAAGAATAAATAATCGTTATTGAGCAGCTTTAAAATTTAAAAATTCATGTGATCGCATCGGAATTGGCAGCATAAAACCATAAACAACCCTAAACCTACTGTGGGCTTAACAAAATAAAATAAAATAAAATAAAATAAAATAAATAAATAATTGTAGCCTACTATGGAACTAAACTGTTCTTTTATTCATACACCAATCTTCATATGGTCTCATGCAGTTAAACTCATCTTCTCATAGTAAACTAAAGATACTGTTTTCTCATACAATGGACCTCAAACAGCAAACCTATGTTCTCATATACTTCTCATATGCGTTCTCAGCCAGTCAACTGAGCACACTCGCATAAAGTCAACCTCACATTACCTTCTTTTACGGTGAAACTTGTATGTTCTCAATGTCATCTTACTCACGCAATCAACTTCGCATGTTCTCATGCAGTGAAACTCATATGTGCTCATACACGGTGTCGAAAATGTTCTCAAGGCGTGAACAAGCTTTTAGATTCTCATACAGTGAACCCTCCCTTGCTCTGCTATAAAGTTCTGCATAAGGAAATTGAACCACATTTAGTGAAATTAAACTGGACACCATCGCTCACTATTAGGCAGTAAAAACCTTGTGATTTGCCCTCAGTCCATTAGCAAAGAAAGGGAATAATTAGACTGGGCAAGTTACAATTACATACACTGAAAGATAATTGTAGTATAGGTGTATCATTCCAGATGTAATGACAGTGATTTTAAAAAAGTTGAGTAAAACAAGTCTTGTAATGAACTACAATTATATTCTGGGGTGAGTAGTATTTTGGAATTTAAAAAAATAGATTCAAACGAAGGTAAAAGAAGAAAGTGGAGGCCGTTAAAACCAAATAAAGAGAATCAAAAGGAATTCATTTAGAGTCTTTAAAGAAAAAAAATCCATAACTCCCTATATCAAAGCTTCGACTCAGGGCTTTTTCCTGTCAATTTACGTCGGACTTCAGGAGAATCTAAGCCCATTTTACTGGTCACACGTCTACCATGTCCTATTCTTTCTATCCGCTATAGAAAAACGCCATTTTGTGGGCCTAAAAATGTCGCTTTGATTTTACAGCAGCGCTTGTATGCCTGGCCCTGCACGTGTGTGTGTGTGTGTGTGTGTGTGTGTGTGCGTGTCTGTCCTATGCACTGTAGCTCAAACTGCAGTCGACAGCCTGCAACAACGCTTAGCGACGTCGTAACACTCCGCACAGCTCGAGCGAAAAATTGCACCTACATTTGATTTTTGCAGACGATTTTTGGCTGCCAAAGATCAAAATAGATATTTTACACCTTGATAAAAATGGGGATCAAAGTGTGTGTCTAAATACGATCTGGGCAGCACTCAAATGCAAATTAATGATCCACATAACGTGTAAAAATAAAAAATAAAAAAAATAAAAAATAACGAATCAGGAGCATGTGCGTGCAGCATAAAGCAAAATAAAATGTGTTGAATTGCATCATATTTTTTTTCATAAATTTACTAGGGCCCTCAGAGCACTTCAGCATCCTGCGTTAACATAACAGATGGACGCATTACGGTTGTAAAGGTTTGGCAAGTGAAGCATGAGATGGAGGTGCGTTCGATTCGACGTTGTTAGCGGAGGAGAGGGGTGGGCTGGGGTTGCTTTTTTGTTCCTGCGGCTGTCCCGTTTCCCGCGATCAGCTGACGGATGATGGAGCGCGGAAGGGGTCAGGGGGCAAAACCTTGCATTGTCAGCCGAGCCGCTCACCGCTCTCCCCCTTCCACTCCCAACCCATCTCCCGTGGGGGTTCCCCCTCCCATGGCTGCCCCCCCCCCCCCCACCTCCCCTTTCACGTGCAACCTCCTGCAGCATTGACATGCATTTATCAAACGTGTTGTGCAAAAGGGCGGCCATTGCTCTTGTATGTCATGTATGACACTTCTACATGCAACATACTTGGGTATCGGTAAATGGGCCCGATTTGGATATTTTCATTTTTGTTGCCAGTGGTTTACATAATGTCTGCTGTGTTGATTCAATTTGTGAGGACAATCAATTTATATTGGTACACAAATGTCATTTCATAAGTGTAGTCCTGGATAAAGATATAATCAAATAATAAATGTGCATGTCGTGCATTCTCAGGTTGTCATACAGTGAATCGAATATGTGGTCAGGGATAATTTTGTTCTGCTGAAGTGAACGTACACAGTGTATCACGTTGGCCCTTATACAGTGAACCTAGTATGTTATTATTACTATTATTGAACAGATAATCAATTCTCAAATCAATAATTATATTGGACAATCAATTAATCGTTCCGTGACCTCATTTAATTTTATATTGTCCAAGTCCTCAGAAAATCAAGTACTCAACAGTAAATTCTTAGATTTGGCAATGATCTACATTTTTGTCTCTTTACTAACACGGTACTGAAAACAACCAGTAACTGATTCCTAATTCATCTGTTTAGTGTTGTGTGAAATAATGCCCTGTTTTTTTTTTTTTTTTTTTTTAATAAAAGCGTGGAAATTAGGGCTGGGTATTGATACTTGAATCGATTTGATTTCCATTCGCAAGAGTTCCATTTGATTTGATTTCGAAGTTTTGTTTTTTAAATTCAATTCAATAAAATGGAACATGAATTTTTTTTGTCAAGAATATATGGGAAAAGACATTAAAAAAATCAATATATGGTTTTATGAATTGATATTGGGCTATGATGAGTATAATTTATTCAATTTGATAAAGTAAAGTTAAAATTCCAGCCCCAAATGGATATTCAAATGATTTTTATTGTACTCGATTCATTTATTAATCACCTAAATAATGGACATGTGAAAATTGTTAGTTGCAGCCCTACTTTGAACCTAGCACATTTCTTCAACCTAATACAATGTCACATATTGTACCCCAAGTTCGTTCTCGTACCATGCTCATAAGTCCAGACATAAAACCTACTACCTTCTCATTATGTGATGTTTGTGCCAATACCGTGAAATGATTAATTGAGTATGTATGTTCTACCGCGCACTTCATCGCTTCTCATGCAGTGAATCTAGAGTGAACAATGCATAGTCACATACAACAGACCTAATAATCCAGTCGGTTCTCATGCAGTAAACCTCATACGTTTTCCTGTACAAAACCAAAAGTGTTCTTTTACATCCAACCTAGTACGCTCTTTCGCAGTGAACCCAATACGTCCTCGTTCATTTACCGACGACGACACTTTGCCCTCACACGTATGACGTATGACACATGAACTTCGCTGAACCCCGCCACTGACGTCGCCGTGCAACGATTGCATCCATGAACGCTGCGGACTTCGCTGCATATATGTGCATGTAAAGGGACGAGACAGCCCCCCCCCCCCCTTCTTTTAGCCAAAACCATCGCATCGTCACAACCGCCCCACCCCACCCCCAGCCCAGTTTTTCCTATGTAATCCCTGCCAGCTGGCCTCGTTGGTTAATCCCTCTGCACTGATCAGATAGGCCACGCATCCAGTACGGGACAGGGGCAGATAGGGGCGGGACGCTCCTGTCTATGCGTGAGTGTGTACGTGTGTGTGTGTGTGTGTGTTGATGAGGTGGGGGGTGGTGTCGACCAGAAAGCATAAATTGCCGCTCGTGCCTTCGCCTCGGCGCAGTGTGTCTGTGTGCGAGCCAGTCGCCTCTTCTTCCTCCTCCTCCACCTCCGCCTCCTCCTCCTCCTCCTCCATCCCTTTATCTCCTCTTCCCTTGGATGCTCATACATATATACCTACGTGGCTTATATATGTATCCTTTTGGGCTTTTTTTTTTTCCTTCCCTGAATGGATTTTTCCTCCACAACGGTTTATATACTTTTTTTTTTTTTTTTTTAAACCTCCCTACCTGTTTTGTTTTTTTCCTGACTGCATGCCTCCCATCCCCTTGTTGTCCGCCATCCCAGCATCCCTCCTTTATCCTGCAAGCCGGCAAGAGGACCTCGGGATGCGGAATCGGGGACCACGGATGCGCCAAAACGAGAGGAAATACTGCAGCCTCCTCTCCTGTTCTCATCTGGGATATGACAACAAGTGCATTAGTTATTTTTCTAGGTAAACCAATTAATTGTTCAAAAAAAAAAGTTAGGAAGTTCCTTGGACTAACATTTCTGCTTATCACACCAGTGTTTGAATTTGTTTATTTCGAGCCTGTTAGCGACAGAGAGGTGACGGGAGAGTGGGAGGACGGACGTAAGGGGAGGGAGGGAGGAGGATGAGGGAGATAACAACGCGGCTTTACCGACTGTAACGATGCGACGCTTAAAGCCGTTAAGCGGCGGCGTTTGTGGGGGGGGCGGGGTGTAGGAGGTGATGATGGCGTCGTGTGCAGGAATGGGAGCCGGCCGTTTCCAGCTTGCTATATCTTGCATGGATGCATGTGTCTTTTGTTGCCCCCGCCCCCCCCCCCGCCGCAATCACTCGCGAACGTCGCCGCGACGGGTAACGTCAACGGTGTTCCGGTGTTTGGTTTGAGCTCTTTGTGTTCACAGTGGACCTTGATTTAATTTCAATACAATTAAGGCACGCGGTGAATGCCAAGAGAGAAGCCACAGTCTTCGCTCACCTGACGACGAGATGTCACGTACGTATGGGCCGCCCGTAGGACGCGGCGCACAAAAGGCGCAGTGAAGGTTAAGCAGCTTTGACGCGGGGATCCGGGTCGGTACCGTCAAAAGACGTTTAAATGGTCGCGGTGCCATCACAAGCAGCTTAGCGGCGTGGGCCAAGTGGACAGAGGGCTCGCACGTAGGGGTGGTAAGGGGGTGCCATGTGGTGACAGCGGGCCACTTTGAAGGTCTGCCAGTTTCCGCTTGACCTGTAATGACAACACAAGGTTAGATAGAATGTGGCATACGGGTTTAAAAAAAAAAAGAAAGAAAAAAAATGATGCCAGTTTATTTCTAACAAAAATGTAAATTGTTGCAATGGAAATCATGCGCCTCCAAATCTTGAGAGATTTAATTTTTAATAAATATCAGAAAATGCTAAGAAAAGATGTAAAAAAAAAAAAAAAGAAGAAGAAATATATATATTTTTGATAACATAAATGAGAATATTTACACATCTCAAATAATTCAATAATTTGAAAAAAAAATTCAAATATTATTTCGACCAACATGCGTATTACTATTCACATTTTTTTCCAGGTGTCTAAAAAACTGAACTTACATAATTTACATATGCTTTTTTTGTGTATGTACTTTTGTCATTTCATTCCAATTTTTATTTATTTATTTTTTGGTTTGTTGTACAAAAAAAAAGGAAAAAAATCCCAATAAAGAAATCATTTCATGCAACAAATTTCCGTTTGTTTATTTTTTAATGCCAAAAAAATGATGTAACGAAAGCAAAAATATTTTTTTTTTAAAATTTGTACAATCATAGTGCTGATTTGAATGCCATTTGAACATATAGTCCGTTCGCCATATTCAGGCCTGCCAAATGAAACTTCAGAGAACGCAAAAAACATTGTTTTAATTTAAACCCACAATAATTTTACAAAACAAAAACAAATCTATTTTCTAATCAATGTGATTAGTTTGAGAAGATGTAATTTTTTATTTTGTTATTATTATTATTATTTTTGTGGGCCAAGCACTTCGGTGCCAATCCTATAGCACTAAAGCATTTGAAGCACAATGGCGCAGTTGCATTCACTGCAGCACGTTGGCCTTTATGTTGTGATTTCCTGACGGCCCTTTTGAGGCACAATGAGCGCGTGCGGAAGGGCAAGTGTGGCGAGGTCATCAACTGCTTTTTTTTTTTTTCTTTCAGGGCGCCATCTTGCTCGCTGTCTGCGCATTATGCACGTCGGCGCTATAGAATTGGGACACCCCAACCTCCCCTCTGCAGAAATGAAGAGGGGTGGGGGTGGGGATAGGGGGTTAGACAGCAGGTGACCCCATATATATTAATATATACACACACACTGCTACCATACATCATCATGACATGTTATTACTATTGTTAAAGAGCCTCACTGTTTAACATTCTGATGTACAATATCATATGGGGAAATAACATGACTTTTTGGGGTCTTTACATGGGGTGGGAATTGTGCCATAACGATATATTAAAAGAAAACCATCTATGACACGTGACGTCACCATATTTCAAATAATGTTGAAAGAAAAACCTCTTTGTTAAGCATTGAGGAATAAAAATCTAAAATGAACTACAGTATATTACCAAGAAAATATCATCCAATGAAAACATTTTTTTCTCAAAAAGATTCAAACTAAACAATATATTCAATAATTTCTGTCTTACACGTTCAGTCATTACTTTATGTTTTACTTTTTCATTATATAAAATATCGCGACAAAAAAAAAAAAACATCATTCAATAAGTGTGATGTGTTTACAAATTACTGTTATATAGTAATCACTGTATGTTAACATTTTAAACGCATTTTCAAGAGTCAAGACTAAAAACAAAATGGTCACAAATCGCACACTTTGTTGCAAAAGAATGTCCCCTGACCAGACCAAACGCGCAAATGACAAATTTTGGCACCTAAAACTGTCTTCTTCTTTTCACAATCACAATATGTTTCATGGGTTGTTGAGTGACACAGTGTTGTCACATTAGCACAAAACTGTCACCACATGCACATACTTGGTTTTCATGTCAATTTGAGCTGTCCATAAGCATACTTTGATAAAACACAAACGAAAAATTCTCATTTATCTCTTTACAGCCACCTTATGCCAACATTGATAATAAAAGATCATCAAAATCTGCAGTTTCTGCACATACTTGGTTTCAGCTCAAACACTGGCTAATAACGGATGTCATGGCGAGTGATTCTGGAAATACTTCAAACTTGTTTTAACAATATAAAGTGATGCCCTAACTTCTGAAGTTACAAGCTGTCACTTTTTTTCTTCTTCTTCCTTGTGGTGTGTGTACACGCTTTCCTCTGTTTATTAAACAGTCTAAACAGTCAAATGCACAAATACGAAAATTCATGCCTACGGCAATGTTCCGGACATAACTTGCTAGGCACATTTTCTGTTGTGACTTCCAGGTTGTGAGTTGTGACTCCCCAAGACTATATATTTTTTTTAAGTTACATTGTTTTTTTAATGTTTTTTTTCATAGCATTATAATTCCAACTGTTCAAACAGTCAAGTGTCTGCATCATCTATTTACTAAAAAGACAAACTATCAATGAATGTACTATTCAGAACTTCTCAATACCTTACAGAATAAATAAAATATTGGATCAATTATCAATATTGTTTCCCTTTTCATCATTTTATTGGAAGATCCTTGCTTGTGCGCGCACACACACACCCACACAGCCGAGTCAAATCAATCTAATTTAGTCATGTAAATAGAGGTCGGCGCAGGCGACATGGCGAAGCGTCACTAATGGAAGAAAGAGATGGATGCCTTATGATAATGAAGGTACAATGAAGCACAAGCATGACCTTGCGGCGCCAAGTGTGGAACCGCGCACACACAACGACACACGCCTCTCCTCCTTCCACCCCCACACACCAACTAATTACAGGGTGAAAGGGGCACATCCTAGCATTTTTTCTTGTGTGCGCAGTTAAAATGTCGCCGCAAAAACAAACCTCCCCAATAAAAAGGTGTGATGCTAGCTAAGAGTTGTACCATAGCACATGCTCAAAAAGACAAGAAAACATACGCAGACCAACTGGAACAATGCCAGGCAAAATTTCGTGATTATAATTTGGGTAACACATATTATGTACACCTCTTACTCAGCTTGACAGACAGCCGAGTCAACCTATGGAAAGGTTTTCCTTTTACACTGACCAAAGGTAGAACTCGGGGTGATCCCCCCCTGCTTTAGGTTAGTTCTTATATCCACGCGTGTCATCCATCCATGTTGTTTGTGTCGTACGAGCTAGCTAGCATTAAGTTACACAATGAGGGCTGTCTCTTCAATCCAGCATCCAAGTTTGCAAACTCCCTTTCTCCAACAAACAATCAGGAATCAGCTTCAGAAATCTGGTGATCCGTGATTGGTCATTACCTGATCCATGACAACTTCTTTTTCAGTCCACAACAAGTGGCAAAATGGCCGCCTCCTGAGATGGCGAACACAAGGGGGATTTTGCTGCTTAACTCATATTCCATAAACACATTATCAGTCAGAAGACTGTGATTATACAATTGTTGAGGCCAGACTGAACATATTGTAAAGGCAATATTTGGGTTGACTTTAACTTTAAAGATTCATTAAATATTTATTTGAATGGATATCAAACTCAACTACAATTTTAAATGATATTCGTCTTTGTTGTTGTCTTCTTAAGGACGCCTAACTAATTGTATTAATTTGAATTTCCCATCCCCCACAGGCAGCAACGAGGAGCCAAAATGGAGTCCCTGGAGACCCTGAGATAAGAGTCACGGGAGTTGCCCTGGAGGCAGCGTGCTTTACAGTTTCTACGCACACGCGACACGTGCCGTCGCCCCATGCCCCCAAGTGCCTCCCACCTCCACCCCACGTCTAAACAAACACACACACGCACACATTATCAGCATCCTCAACTAACCCCTGCGTGGACACAAAAAAAGTTCACTTACTCAAGCGTGGGAAAAAGACATCCAAGGAGCGTGTGTGACCAACACATGGGGAACACTCACATCAAGTAACCCTTCACGATTAAAAACAAAATACCTTGCCATGTTAATAACTATTTGAATTTACCCTTTCTGTGACAATGTGTGACAAAAAGCGTGAGGTACACTTAAAACAAACATCATTGTATGTTCGCTAACAAACGCTGAACCACGTCGTGGCGTGCTTGCGATATCGTTCAACCCGGAAGAACGGTGGCCTAAAAAGGTCTTACTTAAACGCCCATTCCAAATATTAAAAAATAAAACCGTAAAATTGATAATTTTATTTACAAGATTACATAGGTAAACATGTAGCTTTGTGAAAACTATTTAATTTTTAACCAACTTTTACTTCTTCCGACTACATTTTGAAAAAGTAGTAACTTTTAACACGTTGTTTCAGTATGAGATTATTTACATGGGACATTTTTCTGTGAATTGTTTCTGAACTTTATGTTCAAAATGATGAATATGATTAATCAGTAATATGTAAATTATTTTTTTCTTCAGCAACCATCTTAAAATGGATATTGTTTAAATATTTTTAAATGGTCACATTTAAGATCTTTAAATCTTCATATACGGTAGGCTATATCATACACATTGAGGCGACAAGTTTATTAGGATTTGTTTTATTTTTATTTTTTTTGTTTAAGTCGTGGACTATTGATTGTTTTGGCAGTTTGTAGGAAAATTTCATTTTGGAGATCAAATACAGTATACAGGACTGTCTCGGAAAATTAGAATATTGTGATAAAGTCCATTATTTTCTGTAATGCAATTAAATAAGCAAAAATGCCATACATTCTGGATTCATTACAAATCAACTGAAATATTGATGATTATGGCTTACAGCTCAAGAAAACTCAAATATCCTATCTCAAAATATTAGAATATTTCCTCAGACCAAGTTAAAAAAATAAATAAATCCATAATCAGCAATATTAAAACAAAATGTTTGCAATATTTCAGTTGATTTGTAATGAATCCAGAATGTATGACATTTTTGCTTATTTAAATCTATAAAAGAAAATAATGGACTATCACAATATTCTAATTTTCTGAGACAGTCCTGTAATGACATTTATAGGACACAATGCTCTACAACTTACAGCACAAATCTATTTTGTCTTGGACCAATAAATGGATGACTTGACCACTATTTGTCACGATACCACAGGGTCAAGTATAGTACAACCCTAACCATGTTTATAATCAAACTAACTTGAAGTTGCTCAACATGCTCAAGTCTGGTCGAGATGTGCAATTGCCTGATACTATAACGCCCTCTTGAGGTCAATCCGCGAACTACGATCTGAATAGCAGAAGAAAATGGCGGATTGCAGAGTAACTTCCCCCACCCTGCAGTTCAGAGTTGGAATTAGCGGACAAAAAATTACTTCTGTGAGTGTTGACAAAAAGACACATCATTTTGTGGAGCTTCTTTATTCTGCCACAAATAAAAGCCAGTAGTTCTGAAAGAGGACCTTGCATGTTTATTTTTGTGTTGAAACTTCCCCAAAATGCCATTCTGAAGATCGAAAAAACGAAACAAAACAATAGAAGCCAATTTGATTATGGTTGGCTTAAGTAGCAGTCAAATGTAAAGTGGGGAATGTCGTGGTAATAGACAGGCCAGGTTAGTAGATAAGAAGGGAAAGGTGGTGAAAAGTAATGTTTGGGACGGACGGGTTTAATATATGAAAGACATTCTTCAGCTTAAGAGTAAAACAAGGGGAATGCACACCAGTTCTGCTTAATATACCACATTTATTACTTTGGAACTGATTAATAGAAAGAGTGGAGGCAAGGCCACTCGCATCGCTGTCATTAGAAAAGGGAGGGAAAACAAAACAATAAAGAACAACCCCAAAAAGAAAGCAGACCATTGCAACAATGAATCAAGCTGTCCAAGGGAAAGAAAAGGCGGGTAAATCAAGTCCAACAAAGGCTGTTAGTTAGCGGGGCACCTTTTAAATCATACTCTTAACAAGGCTCAACTTAATGGTTTTTCTGCTGCTGCTAATTTAATTCTTGACCACCATTTTGTCATCTCCCTTTACGACATCCTCAACGCAATTTGTCCCGTTGCATGCAAAAGATAAACCCCAAAAACAAATTGTAGCTATTCTGTACGCGACCTCCAGGAGAAAGAATGGGGATTATGACAGAGATTGCGAGGGACATGACATAAAACAAAAAACATGGCAGACATTTTTAAGAATGCGGTTTTCTGTGATGAAGACCTGCTGAGGAGGGAAAATAACTCCACTGTGCATCTCCACTGTGTCCTCTGAAGAAATGATGCAAAACTAAACACTTGGAAAAGTCCCACTCGTGAGCTTGGAGACCATTTTCAGCAAACGTGGATGTGACCATTACAGACCTGCTCTTGGACCGTAAAAAAAAAAGAAGGGGGGGGGGGGGAAAGATCAGGATGATCCTTTCATTTAAAATAAAAACAAAGGAGATTGGGAAGAAGCATATGCAGTGGAATGGCAAAACAAGAGTTCACCTAAGGATGCTATGCATTACGTTGTAGTCCTAGGAATAATAGTTTGTCTCTTTTTTGTGTTTTTTTTTTTAAACTACGAGTTCCAAGTAAGTCTTTAAAGTCAAAAGAAATCAACAAAGTCTTCATTGTGTTTTATTCTCATCCTCGGTTAATTCTTTAGCCTTCTTCAGTTTAAGGATTTCTTAATAGAGACGTGTGGACGTGATGATGCAATGGCTGGGAGGGGAGGGCAGGTAGGTTGGTAGGTAGGTGGGTGGTGAATGGGGGTCTGGGAGGGGGCTTTGCAGTCTTTTGACAAAAGCACCAACTGTTACTTCATCCGTCCCTGGCGTTCCTGGATGGACAGACAAAACAACATAACTTCAAATGATGCAAAACCAACACTTTGCAGGAAAAATATGCCCAAAGTGGCACAAAAACTTCAGGTCCACCCGACAGCACATCATCATCGCTGGTGCTGGGCCAAAACCTCAAATGTCAACTCAGATCAAAATGTATTTATAATCACACTTTTCAAGCATTAAAATTTTGACACCAAGTGCTGTACAAAGATAAAACCAATAGATGGCATTGGGTCAATCTTGTATTTGGACGTCAACAGTGTTGTCACTAGTACCTTGATACCAGTAGTGAAACGATACCACTGGAAAAAAAAAAAACCTTCAACATCAGTGAAAAACATCCGCGTCTATATTTCTTTACAGACTATCTTCAAATGGAACTTATGGACCAGGAATATATTGTTTTAACCGTATTTACGTTAACAGTTAAGTGTCTGCATAGTACACAGGTTTTGAGGTGAATTTACCTGCAGCCTGTAATGACTCCTGCTGTTTGGGTTGCTGGGATATGGCTCGCTGCCTTGGACCTCCACCTGCCACACAAACAAATCAAGTGAGAAAAAAATAATAATAAATGAAAAAAAAAAAAAAAAAAGAGAGACCTCACTGGTACACATTGTAAAACTTGATGCAAATGAGAAAAGCATTAAGTATAGAGACAATTTGATGAATTTGAAATAGGGAAACTTCATAATTATAATAATAATAAAAAAATAATAATCAAGAGTACACATCTCAAAGCTCTTCTAAAAACACTTTTTACAGCTTTTCCATTTAATGCGAGGCTTTAATTGATCATTTGTACAACTGCAAAACTTCATGAGAGCAATTTCTCACATGTTGCCGATCATATAAGCAAATAAAAAATAATTTTGTTCAGTGAAACATCAATGGGTAATTTGCACTGGATGTCATTAGGTTGTATAACTTGAATTGTTTAGTAGTTGTATCAAGCAAATTCTGTTACTTTATTTGCTTCAAGGCAGTGTTGTTCACCAGAAAATACAGACGTCTTGTTTTCATTTGAAAACTTAAAAGACTACGCACAATAGTGAAACATTAAAGGATAGAAGGCTTCATTGTGCATTACTTTAATACCAGGATAGTGTCCCAAATCCACATCACGAAGCTGCTAGGTAGAAATATTGCAGGATAAACATAATACTACGATGTGAGAACCATGGCACCTTGATTCATGTTAAGCTGATGACCAATGATTCAAAACTAAATTCTTGAATATGTTTTTCTCTTTTCATTTTGAGACTTAAATTAAGAGCGCAGTCATTTCTGGTTTCAGTCAGGGGACACTTGATTTCAATTTGACTTAAATCACGGCAATAGTATTACGACATTACAATCTATTCTATAAATGTGTGACAAATGTATAGAATCGTTAAGGGACACCTCACAGAAAAGCATCCACCCTACAGACTACATGGGGCTCACATTCCGATGAAGTCATGTTACTAATGCAACAACTAAAGCTGAATTTTTATTGGGAGCAAAGTAGTTAGAGACTTATGGCTAGGCCATTTAAAAAAAACAACAACAACAACAACAAAAAAAAGCATGCAAGTTCTTATGTCTCTTGATGCCATTCTTATGCCAATGTGCAAACTCACTCATTGTGAACATTCTGGAACCTCGGAAGGTCGTCTTGAGTCGACCGTCTTAAACTGAGCTCAATTAATGATTCATTCATTTTAGTGGATACAACTTAAATATTGAATATTTTTAACAAGTACATGTTGCTTTCATTGTATTTATTAAATTTGCACCGGTCCGACTGGGTCAGTGTCAATAAGCTTCAGGCGGCCCCACAAATTCACATAGTGGCCCCAGGCCATTGTTAATTTAGAACCCTGCAGGTGCTTCCTTAAATGTCTTGAATGCACAGAGGAGGTTTCCGTGCTCAAGAAATCAGATGTCATTACACACTAGACATGCTGAGGAGTATGCAAAGTACCACAGAAATGAGAGAGAAGACCTGTTATGTTATTAATAGACTGTAAACAATTAGATTCAATGTTCTTAAGAAAAAAACAAAACAAAAAAAAAACAACTCAAACCCTTTTTGTGAAACATTTGATGCAGCCCAGACATACACTCACACTATCTCCACCAGCCCCCGCATAAATTGAGTTTGAGACCCATCTTAGAATATTCAGCAATTAAGTATGTTTTATGAACCAAGCACTGCAGCAAAAAGCGATAAAATGTGATTTGGATCTAAAAAAACCAAAAACAAACAAAAAAAACAAAACACTAATTTTAAACTCTTCATCTTACATTTCCCTTAAAAACAAATTGATTAGATTATCTGATTTAGGGGGAAAAAAAATAAAATAAACACCAAAAGTGTGTGCATAGACGTGCTGTGAACACGCTCCATAACTTCCACTAACTATCTTGGCTAAACTTGGCTCCTCCCAGACACACAATACTCCTATCTCGGTTTATGCAAAACTTCCGACATACTTTTGAAATAACCAATTACTTCTTTTTGGGCTTCGGAGCCAGCTTTCAGCATCAAAGAGCATTATAGAACAGCACGAAAATAAAAATGTGAGTTTTTCCGCACATGGCTAAGGATAGATTCTACCAAATAAATAGGCGCACCCCAAAGAGCGTAAAATCATGTGCCTAATCAGACAAACAAACAAACAAACAAAAAAGATCAAGTATCTTCGTCTAATTTACACACTCATTGGGGCTCAAGTATAATGAATGACTGTTGAAGCTAGCATTGTTTAACCGTTGCTAGGCAACATGCTCCACCTGCTTCTAATAACATTACCTTTTTCACACACTCCTCCTCCTCCTGACGCTTCTCGTAGTGCGAAAAGTCGTCAAAGATGGAGGTGGTGTGTTTGTAGCCAGCGATGATCTTGAGCACCTGCCGGGCCTTGTCCAGCGGCACCTCCTGCGTGTCCCGAGAGTTGGTCACCGGCTTGTTCTCGTTGTTCTCCAGCCGGATGTGTCTCAGCTGACTGTTGGGAACGTCTTTGACAAAGATCCAGCGCACGTCAAAGCGGCCCTTCCACTTGTCCTGCGACCACACGCCGGCCGACGTGTTGTAGTCCACGGCCGAGCGCATCTCGGCCACGCCGCAGAAGTGCCCGCTGCCGTTGACGCTGAACAGGAGGTAGAGCGGCCCCTTGGCGCCCAGCGAGCGGTAGGCGGCGTCCAGCCTCTTGTTGCCGTGCTCCGTACTGCACCAGATGTTGTACTTGATGGAGCGGTGGATGTCGTCCTCGGAGTAGCTCTTGATGATGAACACGCGGCCCTGCTTGGGGTTCCAGTCAAAGTCCTTGGGGTTGTAGTTGTTGACCATACGCAGCTTCTCCAAGACCGGGTGGGGCTCGGAAGACACCCCTGGGACCATACCCACCCCGGAGGAGGAGGGAGGTGACTGGCCCGCGCCAGTCCCGCCACCGTCGCCGAACCCGTTGGCCCGGTTCCTCGGGGGGACCCAGCGGGTGGGCTGGGCGGCCTGCTGCTGTTGACTGGGCGGAGGCGGGGGCCCCTGGGAGAGAGGCGACTGGGCCAGTTGAACCATGCCGGGCTGCCCGCCGGGCGGGAACTGATGCGGCCCCATCTGGGGAACCGGGGGTACCAGCTGTCCGTTGCTGAGGGGCATCTGGGGGTTCCCCGCCGCTGTACTCCCAGGCTGGGGGGACGACTGATTGGGTTGCTGCCCGTTGCTGGGGATCGAGGGCACCTGCTGAGGCGTGACCGCTTTGGGCACGGTGCCCTTGTTGTCCCACGTGCCGATGTCCATGTTGTGTTTAATGGGTGGCGGCGGCAAATTGGCCCCCATGCCGCCCTTGGTTTTCAGCTTGGGCTGAGGCTTGGCTGGCTTGCTGGCGATGTCCGCCCAAGAGGCAGGCTTGACAGGGGCGATGGAGACGGGAGGCATGCTAGAGGGTCCCACCGAGGACACAGTGCCCAGAGGACCCCCTCCTGGTAAGCCAGAGCCGACCACCTTGGGAGCCATGTCCCCGCTGCCCCCGGGAGACGCGCCACCAATCTTTAAGCCGGCCATGCCCTGGTCCAGGCTGTTCATTCCGGGCGCTTTGTTTAGGGGTTCGTTGGCAGCCGGCGCAAAGGGGGACTGTCCATCAATCATGGCCCCTCCCAGGGAGCTGGGAGCGTACGCGTAGCTGCTGCTGTAGCCGGAGCTCTGCGGCGTGCCCGACTGTCCCTGAGAGCTGCTGTTCCCCCATGCCGAGAAGTCGATGCCGCTGGGGAAGAAGTTGAAGCCGTGCTGGCCCAAGAAGGGGTTGCTTCCCAAAGGGCCCGGCTGCCCGAACATGGCGTCTGGGAGGTAGTGGGGCTCCCCGTTGCTTAGCTGTCCGTAGGAGGCCAGGTAAGGCATAGGAGGGTCCCCGCCGGTAGACCATGCTGCCTCGTTGAGGGAGTAGGAAAATCCTATGGAGGGGCTATAATAGCTGGGCATGTACGAGTCTGACATGGCCGTATAGGCATTGCTCTAGAGGGAGAAATAAGATGTTTTAGTCTGAGCAAAATTGTATTTCATTTCATTTAATGTTTTGTGAAGACTAGTGGCACAAATCTACCTCACTAGTAAACGATAAATAATACAAAACAAACAAACACCAAGAAGCATTTTTTCCACCAAAACAGTTCACAACTCTATTGAGTTCACAGACAGTTTAAGAGATAAATAATCCTAGGCCAGTAAAAGCAATGTAACCCAAACCTGATAACCAAGTCCATCTTTAGAATGCCAATTAGTAAACTTCATGTCAATGAAATCAGTCTCTAACCCACCCATTCATTCCCTGCAAATAAAAACATCAATTACATCCTTATGCCGCGCCTCATTTAATGGTGGAAGACTGCATTCCAAGGTTGTGCAAGTCCGAAATATTCCACCTCAAAGCCTTCCGGTCAATAGTGAGAGGGAAAATCTAAAACGCAATCCTGACAACCTACATAAGCATATCATTGGCCATGAAATATTGTGGTAGAAACTAGAAAACAACTTCAATGCAAAATATTTGGTTGTATAGCCATATACTAGTTGGACAATTACCAATATGTATATAATGCAGCTGATAAAAAAATAAAAAGTTAATTTAGGAGAAGAAGTCCCTAACCCTAACCCTTGCATACTAGTATAAAAATGTATGGACTATTTCACATTAAAAAGAGTAAAAACATGTACCGGTACTTATTACTATTTAACCATGTTTTTTTTGGTTTAGATTCATATTGTTGACAGCACATGAGGAGAATACTGTCACAACATTCATAGCTGACGGTGTTAGTATCAACATTTGATGGCGGTATTGACACCCTATCTTTAAAGGAACACAAGACTTAAGAAAAACTAACCAGCTATTCTGTGAAATGGATAATTTCAACTCTTCCCTGAAAAAATTGCCAATTTACGTTGAGCAATTTTATAGAAGGTTTTATGAATATTTTTACGTTAAGTACTGTATCGGCATTTTGGACAGTCACGTGACGTATTGCGTGCGTAAAATACACACTGAATGACATGGCCACCAGTGGCAGCATTGAACTCACGAGGAATGATCTCGTCCACGGCGGACATCAAAGGTGGAATTTCGCTTTACAACAAAGAAGCACTTCATCAAAAGCAGTACGGAGGACACTGAAAGCCGAATAAAACTGGCAGATTCAGCAGCCGGTGAGTCGAGTGGATGTTAAACTTCCGGGTGACTTTTCACTCTGCTGCATGTCATGTGCTAAGCCTGCTTCAGTCCAAATTAGGAGCGGTCACCCCCCACCGGCCCACCCCCACATGGAATGACATGAAACCGGACCAGTCCTAAGGACAAGGTACCACTGCATTGGTATAATGGGCCCAATATTATTCTAAACATACAAATTAAACTATTACTACTTGCGAAAATGCAGTAGTTAGGAAAATATTTTGCCGTTTGACATATGCAACGGGAACTGCCATTGTTGTACAGCATCAGCTTCCCACACGCGAGTTGTAGGTGAAGTTGGATTTACACTTGCTAACTACTTCACTTTTGCTTAGGAAGTTTCTTCAATGAGCTATCAAGTCTCAACAAGGAACAACACAGCTTACCTGTCTGCCCTGAGTGTTCAGATAAGGCTCAAACTCATCATCATTCAAGGAATCCTTTTGGGTCACAGCTCCGTTTTGCACTGCAAATAAAAAATAAAAAATAAAACAAAGGTAAAAATTAACATTTAAGCATCTAAGGGACATTGTTAAGATTGAAATTAGCAAGGCGATAACGACAATGAGTCATGGCATCACAAGGAGAAAAAAAACTAAGCATAGTATTGGTTCTGTTCATACTGGCACTACGCATCTTCCAGATGTGGATAAAGGTCATACATATTTACTAGACTATGAGTGCAGTCTTAACATGCTTCTCAAACATTTTTATGAAGTTTTCGTTTTGTTTATTGGCATTACCAGCCTAATCCTCACCATAACATTCAGAATATTGGCTGTTATTGGCATTACCTGTCCATCCCTAACCATAACTGTCAGAACATAGGTTTTTATCGGCATTACAAGCCTAATCAGAAACATAACACTCGGAGCATATAGGCTGTTGTGAATAAATTGTACTATTTTTTTAATGTATAGAACCGGGGCGAGTCAAGTGCATTAACCAGCACACTAGCACAGCTTGTACTTTTCGCGCGATTCACGGCAAAATAGCACTAAGGGTCTGTTAAATAATTGAAAGGCAAGAAAGTGTTTATTTCATCATATATGTTTGTACTCCACTTTTCAGTGAACTTCTAGTTCATTGCCGTATTTGTTAATGTAGAACCCTGATTACGTTTAAATGTCTTGTATGCGGCTCTCGTTTGTACTTTGTCAGTAGTTCCTATCCATATAAATATGAGTGAATGCGTTTCAGTTACGCTGCTGTAGCATTTCCCCCCCCCATCTGGGGTTGAACAAAATACCCACCTATCTATTTTATCCGTCTATGTATCTAAAGTGGCACTTGAAGTCCACGTCTGGAAGACGTGTCATTCGGGGTTAACCTAGCAACCTGCTAGCGGGCTAAGCAAACAAGTGTCCCGATTGAGCGTCAAAGGCTGCTTTTCACATCAACTTCACCAACCTGGCGTGCTACGAGACGGTCACCCGGAAATTTCAATACATCTACATCGTCCTAAATGTGAGCTACGGATCGGCAAGTTGCAGGAGATCGTTCCCTCGCACACGTGTCATCGCGATACAAAAGCGAGTTAGCAAGGAAAAGAGCGATCCAGACGGGCATCATGTACCAACTTTCGGTGCGAAACGTTGAACCCGCGTTACAGTCGACTCGCCGTAGGCCTCATTTATAACCCCCCGACGTACATGTCAAGGCGTGTTGGACGAGAATCATGGGCTACGGCGCTTCAAAGCGACCAGCACACGTTAACCCGAGCTTTCAAGTCCATATAAAAGATCCGAAGGGAGGGAGGCTCTTACCTTTATTAGCTTGGCCTTTCGGTCTCTGGATTGGGTCCAGGTGATTCATGAAGGTTTGATTTATGAGAAAAGAGGAAGGGGAAAAATAGATGAAGAGATAATAGGTTGAGCAGTCAGTTCCGTTTAGCAGGTGGTCAAGGCCTACTGCTGCACTACTTAGCCACAGTCGCTTTTTGCCTCTCGAAGCTAAGCTATCACTCGCTAGCCGTAGCCGCCGCGCGATGCTGACAATTTGCTTCAGAAAATACCTCTCGTTACCTGATCGAGGAAGCTGCTGGCTGACATGTCTTTTTTTTTTTTTTTTATCCCCCAGCAGACTGCTTAAGTATATTACGAGCGGCAGGCTGGAGAATTTCGCGTAGCTACGGGTGAATTGTTTAGCCGAGCGCCCCTATCTCCCTACAGAGCCTGCTTGGTGTCTACACAATGGCGGGCTGCACTTTGCTTGACAGACTTCTCAACATGGCTGAGCGGCCTCGTCAGCCCCGAGATGACGTTTAGAAACAACAGACGAGCGCCCACTACAGTCGCGGAGGAACTAGTAGTCGTGGACTTCACTCCAAGATGGCCTCCAGTGGAAGATTTTGGAAAACTGTACTTTTCTTTCTTTTTTCTTTTTTTTAAAAAATAGTTTTATGGCTTGTTTTTTAGTTTTCTTTATTTTTATTTTTTTACGATTACTAACTGATTTTCAGGTATTAGGTAACATGATGGTAGCAGGTAATAACTTTGTCATTTTGTCATTTATAATGGTGCGCCCTTGCCACGAGGTGGCACAGTATTGTCATTATGACACTATACCCTGTTGTTATGGGTAATATACTGTACTTCTGTTCTTGAGCATTATTAACGAACTTGTATGTAGGAAACCTAGTCAATTCCAAACATAATCTTACTTATTTGTAATTCCTTCAAGTATTGATCATTCTGACTATTGCCAGGCATAATTAGTTGATCGGCATCATATCAATTAAAAATTACAGTGAGAGAGAGAGAGAGAGAGAGAGAGAGAGAGAGAGAGAGAGAGAGAGAGAGAGAGAGAGAGAGAGAGAGAGAGAGAGAGAGAGAGAGAGAGAGAGAGAGAGAGAGAGAGAGAGAGAGAGAGAGAGCGTTCTCAAAGAGAACGATTTGTGGGCATGATGTGTCTGGTGTTTGTGCCCTGACCACCAGAGGGCAGTATATTACATACATACACACATACATACATATATACTAAATGGAGATCTGATAATGAAACACACAAGACCATTGTAACCAAGCTGGAGTAATATGATAAAATGCCTGTGAATATTGTTGTATGTTGCGTCTGTATGTATTGCTTCTCTATTTATTTGAAAATAATGTATTTCAATTCAAAAAAAATTTAACGACTTCTATATTATTTTGCAATGTGTCTTAGTGCACATAATTTCATAAGACAAAGTTGTGTGGTTTGGTTGAACACACAGCACTGAATTA
This sequence comes from Festucalex cinctus, assembly GCF_051991245.1. Taxonomy (NCBI): domain Eukaryota; kingdom Metazoa; phylum Chordata; class Actinopteri; order Syngnathiformes; family Syngnathidae; genus Festucalex; species Festucalex cinctus. The sequence goes on along the minus strand of NC_135422.1, from coordinate 9,215,027 downwards.
TTTTTGCTTTACTTTAAGTTTTCCGGCAGACTTCATCTGGCAACGGCAATAAACCGCTTGAAGCAAACACTTCGCTTCTGTTTTTAAAAAAAACTTCTGTGTGTTGGCCTGCATCTTAAAAAAGTTGTGAAGCCGGGTCACTCGTAAGTCGAGGTACCATTTAATATACAACTGCAGGTCACAGGGATCACAAAAATTATGCTGCTGTGGTCAGGAATCATCAAAGGCGAAAATATGGTTCAAAATGTTGCTGTAATGTTACCTTACCCGCTTCGTAACTTCTGTATTAAGCACTGCTCGAGGCCAAAGGTTGGTCAGATGGCATGTGACTAAATTGCACCTAAGAACACATGACACAGGCCAGGAATAACCCCACGGCCCCCACACTTGGAGTCACACAAACACACACATCAAACCCCCGGTGAACAAGCGTGCACGGTTGAAAATTATGTATGATTTAGCATTGGAGAAAAAACTATGACAACGTCTACACATTGAGCTAACGATGCTGCACGGTAGCAGCAGTAAAACATTCTGAACTTGCGAACATGCTCAGAAGTACAAGCATGGCATGCATGTATCATATTCATCCTTTCAACTCTCAATCACTTTTGAGTGCTCGACTTGTCCTCCCTCCCCAGAGGGCAGCTGCCTGCCCGCTGCGGAGCGGGACAGGTGGCGTGGCCCGGAGAAGAGCTGGCTCGCCACCAGCCAATAAAAATAACTGCAGGGCTCCATGATGTCACCCCGCGAGGAAACCATGGAGAACTAAATAAATCTCTCTTAGTTTTTTTTTTTTTTTAATGTTCATACTTGTACAGCATCGTAGCCTCTCATAGATAGCGTGGCCCAATTTTTTGTGGGTTCATCATTAGCACGCTGACCGTCGGCAACTTTTTGAGTAGTTACAGCTAGGGGTGTGCCAAAAAATCGATTCATAAAAGAATCGAGATTCTCATTTATTAATCAAATCGAATCAATATTTAATATCCAAAAATCGATTTTATTTAAATTAGAAATGAAGAAGAAGGGGGAAAGGCAGTTGTAGCCCACATGCTGTTTTTGTGGGAAAAAAAAGACACTTACAATACAAAATTAATAAATGTTTAAACAAAAAAAGACACTTTAATGTCTCTATTTGTCATTTTGTCTTGCAAAGCAGACTGGAGTAGATCATGACAATGTTGTGCATATCTGTAAATTGAAGGAGAAATCATTTGTCAATCAAATTATTCTGAGTCGAAAATCGGTTTGAATCGAAAATCGATTCTGAATCGAATTGTAGACCCAAAAATCGTAATCGAATCGTGAGACAGTCAAAGATTCCCAGCCCTAGTTACAGCCTACTTCAATCACGACCAATCAAAGCGGCTCCTTTCACATCTGCGCCATGAGTAGGGTGGCCAGGTGTCCTGATTTATGCAGGACAGTCCTAATTTTTAGTGATGTGTCCTGCGAAACCCTAAGCCTTTTTAAAGAAAATTAGTCATGGTTGAGTTTATGTGACCCAACATCACCACGTTTGTCACAACTGGTTTGTGATTGGCCGAGATTGGCTTTCAGTTAAAAATCTCGCATATCATTTCACATATCATCGATAAATGTAACCGAAGTTCCATCTGTGGCTATCTGTCTACGTCATTTCCTCACCGTCTTCTTTGACAGCGCTAGAAAGCAAAAAAAAAAAAAAAGGCAGCACTAGCAAAAATGCCAAAACGCCGGACATTTTTTTTAATATTGAATGGACGAAAGAGCACGATTTCCTGGCCAAAAGCAGTCGAGGCTCGTTTCACAGTTTCTGCACGCTTTGCCGGTGTGATGTGGACATGAGCAGCCAGGGCAAAGCAGCCATAGATCGTCACGTGGGGACGGAAAAGCATAAAAGCAAGAGGCGAGCAGCAGGTGCGTCATCCTTGAAGACATTTTTTCCATGTTGGCTTTTCAAAATAAGTTGTGTTTTGTGACACGTTGTTACAGAAGCATGTCACTGCTTCGTGGTTTAAAAACATGGTGATGTAAACTAAGTAAATTGTCAAAAAGAATTTGACTTTTCATTGATATTTTTTTACAATTTAGTTACGCAAACATGATCTATAAACCATGCAAAACTTTGTTGTTGATGAAAATTTACCACGAGTCTGATGTATAACTATTATTATTTTTTAAATATTTCCTCCTTTTTGGACCTTATGGAACTGTCTTGTGTTTTCACCCAGAATTGGAGTCAGTTTTCCCAGCATTGTGCTGTTTTGTTTTGTTTTGTTTTTGCCACATCTGCCCACCAGCGATTGCATTGAGAAGACCGGACAGTCCGCTTTGGCCACTCGCATCGTCAACCAGTTGCCAGTGAGCGTGTGCAAACTAAAGCCGGAGTCTGATCTCACTGCCATGCCGAGCATTCTGAGGCCACAACACCATGCTGCCCATGTGGAACCCGATCTGTCGTAAATCTTCCCTCTTTGACCATGTGACATGCCGAATTTGTGATTTCACCATCCGTCAACCCCCCCACCCCACCTCGACCTCTTCGATCCCCCGGCACACTGAGCACAAATGTCAGGCAGGAGGGCGACAATTCCACATGTCTCCGTTGCTCTTTCTGCGCATGTCGTCCATGCGCCTGAATGTGTGTAGCCATGATATCCTGGTACGCGTTTGTGTGAATTTGCGATTGTGTGCGTGCATAACTGGAGTGACCCAGCTCCGCTTTGGCGGCGGGACACTTTCAGTAAGGGGATGTCAGGAATGTGGCACTTGTCAGCCTCCCCGAGGATGCTGTTAATTTACATTCTGTCCGTTTGAAAGGTTTAGCCTTTAATAAACTGCGAGCATTCAGGGTACTTGACTAGGACTGCGTTTCTCGCCTGTGTGTTAAGCATCACTTTGCTATCCATTCATCCATTTTCGTACCCGCTTATTCCTCACAAGGGTCGCGGGGGTGCTGAAGCCTATCCCAGCCGGCTTCGGGCAGTAGGCGGGGTACACTCTGAACTGGTTGTCAGCCAATCACAGGGCACACAGAGACAACCACTCACACTCACAAGCACACCTAGGGAAAATCCGGAGCGCCCAATTAACCTGCCATGCATGTCTTTGGAATGTGGGAGGAAACCGGAGTACCCGGAGAAGACCCACGCAGGCACGGGGAGAACATGCAAACTCCACCCAAGAAAGCCGAAGCCCGGACTCGATCTTGCGTCCTCAGCACTGGGAGGCAGACGTGCTAACCATGCTACCACCGTGCGGCCACAAACAGCACTAGAAAAACTAAAATTTGTGCATCATTGTCTTCTTAGAGTCTTATGGTAACAGAATTTCTTGGCAGCTGACCATATTTTTGTGTGAGAAGCTCACAGAATAGTTGGGTCAAAAATAATCCAAAGCGGGTCAAGAATGGCGGGAAACGGCTAACTTTGAGTTATTTAACACAAAAAGTTGGATCAAATGAATAATCCACAAAACAACCCAAAAATTGGGCTGTTATGTGTATAAGTTGGGTCAAATTCAATTAATAAACAAAAACTCAACTAATTTTTTTTTTTTTTTTTGGGGGGGGGCTTTGTGGGTTATTTATTTGACCAAAATTTTTGGGTTAATTAAATAACTCAATTGAATTGATTTTCGAATTGCATAAAAATGAGCCAACCCATTTTGAGTTATTTAAGCCCAAAAGTTGGGTCAAATGAAATGAATAACCAACAAAGCAACCCATTTTTGGGGGGTTTGTCTGTGGGTCATTCATTTCATCCAATTTTGGGGGAATTACCCAATTGAATTGGGTAAAAAAATGATCCCAACCAACTTTTTGAGAATAAAGGTTACGTCAAATTAAATTATTTTTTATTTTTTATTTTTTTATTTTTTGGGGGGTTCCAATTTATTTGACCCAACTTTTTGGGTTGAGTGTATAACTCCAAAAGTTGGATCGGTCCCTTTTTTGACTCAGTTTGGGTTATTCTTTACCCAACTGTTTTTAGAGTGTACACATAAAACTGCTGGAACAAAAAAAAAAAAAAAGTTGGATGACCTGTGAACTTGGGACATTTTAACCCAACTTTCTGTTGGGCCATCTTTCTGTTTATCCAAAACAGACCACTTTTTGTGCAAGACAACCCAAAGTTGGATAAAATTAACCCACATTAGTGACCCAATTGTTTTTACAGTGAAGTCTTCTTCCTCGCCCATTGCTCTTTCAAAGCAAATAGATCTGCAAATGAGCTGGTGCCAATTCTAGCTAACTTTGAATGAGGGGAAGTCTTCAATCTTCAATTAACCACACTGACAGAACATGTGAACTCTGGACAGGAAGGCCAGAACCCGAACTTCAGGACTGTGAGATCGACGTCACACCAATCACAGAACAACGTCACAATAACTACAAAAACCTGGTCAGTATCGGGTCCGCCTGTGTGTCCTATTAATCCAACGGGGATAGGAAACAAAAAATAGAAAACTTATGCTAAAACCAATATAGTAACAAAAAAGCAGAATCAACATTTTTGCTCAGTCAACCACATGGCTATGCTGACATGGCAAATTTCTGGCTAGTAACAGATCTGTAAGTGTGTGTACGAGTAATCCACAATGGGACAGGGGTGCGAGGTTTACACTCACTTGTACTTCCCTTTGTTTTGAAAGTAATAACTACAACAGCTTTTATAAATCATGTGCGAGGCCGCACACATGCTTCAATATCCTGTTTCTGTGTAAAAGATACATGCGATCGCAGCGGATGTTCCGTTACGGCTCTTCTGCAGTAATTTTGCGGGATCTCTGTCTTAAAGAGGCTTAAGACTAAACTCTGCAATATACGCTCACACTGGTCCTTCTTTTATTATTATTATTATTGCTGCTTTAGACGTATGCTACTGAGCAGCCAGATACTAGTTGCTGTAATTTCATTCTCTGGTTCCCAAAACAAAAATAAGTACTGCGTAAATCAACAAGATTGAAAAATTCCTTGTTGAACATGAGTCATTCCATATTAGTTCAATAATTACTGCATGACGTTTGTAATGAACTACATGGCCCCATCTTAAAGCATGCAACGCAATTCTAGTTAGATACTTCTGCATTTCTTTATTGAAGCCCCCGACTTCCCAATGTCCTGCCTGTCACTCTGCGTGGACAATGGGGAAGTTGTCTTGGGAAGAAAATACCCGCACACTTGCTGCACATCACGGAGGATTTATCACCAACATTTGTGTATAGCCATGAGAGAGGCCAGACCTGTCCATATGTGGTCGCCCCTGCATGTGTGCGTGCGCGCGCGCGCGTGTTTCCGATGACACTGCGGAGATGATTTTGAACAGCTGAAATGAGTTTGTGTGGAAGCGGGCAGCTGTACATCTCTGTCTTGGACATATATACACACTCACACAAACTGCAGCGGAATCCCAAGGTCCGACCCCCTTGAGACTAAGCCAGACTGAGACCTTAATAAAGGCCTTGTTGTTTCAGGAGCTAGCCGGTCGGTTTCGAGTTCAGGTCTCTGCGAACTCGTCTCTATAGTGCACTAGCCATTAGTCTTATTTTTACTTTGGATTTACAGTATTCTTATTATGCTTGTAAAGTCTCTATAATTGACTATGTATTTTACAGAGTCCGCCATTTCTAGTATAAACTATTAGTGGTATAGTTTGGCAATGAAAATGGAGGTCTAAATAAAACTGGGTTGCCATTAGTGTGTCAGCTGGCCTGCGACCCGTCAGCCAATGGAAACGTTTGCTCGTTTAGACTACTTTTACGAGGGGCGGGGCCTAAATGTGCAACAGGTCACAGGGAGTGATGTAACGTCTGTTTATTTTCAGCATATACGTGTAAATGTAGACACACTGGCAAGCAAGCACACACTCAGCAAGACTATTTAACATAGTGTCCTTTACCTGCAATAACAGCTGATTAAATTAGATCCTCCAATGGCCAAAGTCATTGTTTTGCTCATTGTTTGCTGGTTTCATAGTTATGCAACAAGTACACTAATGATTTCCACTAAACTTTGTGAAGGAGGGCTGTAGTGTCAAGGAAGGATAACATTTTGTTGTAAGTCACAAAAAATGTAATTAGAATTTCAAATTATTTTTTATTAGTATTTATTTTTGATTTATTTATGTTATTTATTATTGTCATTATTATTATTTTTTTCAAATATGTTTTTCACTTGTTCCCATTTGAGTCATTTTCCCCCTAAATGTACCAGGGAAATAGTAGTCTATTAAAAATGTAATAATAAAAATTATGGCTGTCAAACAATTATATTTTTTAATCAGATTAATCACAATTTAGAATTTTGATTAATCACAATTAGTCTCTTACTTAAAAAGGCTTTTTTATCAACATTTTTCGCCCGCCAAATTTGAAGAGCACCTCTTATGTGTTAATTATTTCGATGTTTAATGTTATGAGGACGTCTTGAACATTTTTTTTGGATCCTCTGCACACATTCATCCTCCTCTTTTTTTAATCAGTTAATTACATAATTTGCATAATTTAAAATGAAAAAAAAGACATGAACAAATATTCTGAATGTCATACGCAAACATTTGTTAAATGCTTTACTTAAATGCATGTAGTTATGTTTTAGTGTGCAAACACAATGTGTGCTACCTTTAACGTAACCATCCACTGTCAAGCTAAAGAATCATCTGCCCTCAAAATTAAGTGTGATTAATCCGCATTAAGACATGATTAATGTGCTATTTTTTTGTGATTAATCAATGAATTAACACTTTAACTTCGACAGCATTGTCAAGATGTTCAAAATTTCTCTGCAACAAGAATAGGAGTTTGAGAGAATAACGAGGGTTTGAAAGAGTGTGGCAAGAGACTTTGCAACATTTTGCAACACTTTAGGAAAAAAAAGGCAACACTCGCTACGTGCGAGGAACCCTCCCAAACTTGTGCCGCTCATTGTGATACGGGCTTAAGATGTGCTTATAGACGCGAGTCCTCGTGTCTTTAGATGTCTTTAAATGTCTTAAGATGTCTCAAAAATGGTGATAGATTGATCTTGGAAAGTATAGTTCTTGTTTGCAATCTTTTAACAACAAACATAGCACATATGGAACTTAACGAATGAGCAAAAGGTGTCGAAGTCTGTTGGTAAGGACTCGGTCAGGAAATGACAGTGAGAGACACAGAGAGTAATACACTCATTGCCATGAATATTATCGGTGGCGTCTCATGCCTTCCGTCAACTGCAGCTGTCGATCACGTTGGTGCTGGTGCAACACTGAGCGCATTGCATCACTCCCCTCCGACTTCAACGCCGTGCCCTCACTTAGTCTGCACTTATATGGAGCCCCCTTTTGCACATCATGCTAATGCGGGCAAGACTTTGCTGTTGCAACGATGAACGGCGAAACAGAATTCGGGTGCAAAATTATTCTCGGGGGCACGTTCTGCTCCCTTGAGTGTGGTGACAACCCGTCACTAGCTAATCTTGCAATGCATGTGGCGGGCATAGCGAGATGTTGGTCATGTTCTCTAATGCGGGGAACGCAAGCAGGGGGGGACGATGTAACTTCCCAAGGAAGCTTGTCCACTGACATACATCAGAGACATTCCACCTCATTTGACACTCGTCCATGGAATTCTGCACATTTTCCGCACTGTTCGCCGAGGCATACTGAAGTGCCTGTCACATAGACTGGCGTGCCCAAACAGCAGAGATGGATCACTAGCTATTAAATATGCCTTTTCCAATTAAACAAAAATATCTTTGAATGAGGATTTGCATAATTGAGCGATACATTTTAATACTGTTATAAAATGTATACAAAATGTGTAAATGTATCTTGTCAATTTCATTCAGTTTACGCTGTTAAGAAGTAATAATTTGTCATCAACTTTCTGTTCCATGCTGGTACAGTACGAGCAGTGTGTGTGCGACCTATGGTTGACACATACGTGTCGTTCTGGGAACACACGAAATACTCGAGATGGCTCAAAGGTTTACTTGGCAACCGATGGCTGTTTTAAGAGCGTGGATACACTTTCAGCTTGGACTGAGCGAAAAAGTGGCCACAGAACATGGAGGGAAATAAAGGGATTGATCGACGCGATTATTGTCTTTTTCAGTGATGAATACTTGAACAGTGTGCTGGTATGAATTGCAACCTTGAGAAAAGTGAGGCTAAAATCATAAGATTCATTGGTTTGGTTCCATGAAAGTATTTATACAAAGAACATATAAGAGTTGAAATGACAGCTATCCATTCTGTTTAGTTTAACTTTCATTTTAACAGTCCATCAATTTACTTTCTTAATCCTGTTGAGGCTTGTGGGGAAGCTGGAGCCTATCCAAGACTGTCTTCAACTTCATTATTGTCATTCTATTCTATGAGTCGGGCGGCTCAGTGGTTAGCACGTCCGCCTCCCAGTACTGAGGAGTTCGAGTCCAGGCTCCGGCCTTCCTGGGTGGAGTTTGCATGTTCTCCCCGTGCCTGCGTGGGTCTTCTCCGGGAACTCCGGTCTCCTCCCACATTCCAAAGACATGCATGGCAGGTGAGTGTGGATGGTTGTTCGTCTCTGTGTGCCCTGCGATCGGCTGGCGACCAGTTCAGGGTGTACCCCACCTACTGCCCGAAACCAGCTGCGATAGGCTCCAGCACCCCCGTGACCCTTGTGAGGAGCAAGCGGTTAGGAAAATGGATGGATATTCTATGAGTCAAAGGTAAAATTTGACTTGAAGTTTTATTTACAGCTAAATGTTATGATAAATGATTTGCCTGGTGGATTTAGGACTCCTACGTACATCTACGGACATCTAACTTAGAAGGACCCAAATGCAGGGAAGAAGAGAGGTAAGGCAAGAGTGGTCTCAAATCCAAAATAGGTATTACTTCCAAAAACAAAACAATAACAACACACCTGGAATTTAAAAAAAATCATAAACAAAACACAAATAAACAAAAATCCCCCCTAAAAACAAGATTCATAGTAACAAACAAACAAACACACTAACTAACTAACTAACTAACTAACTAACTAGCTGTGAGTGAGTGAGTGAGTGAGTGAGTGAGTGAGTGAGTGAGTGAGTGAGTGAGTGAGTAAGTGAGTGAAAAAAAAAAATCCGTGCGTGCTTTCAAATTGCCGCGGGAGTGACGTCACGCAGCTGACACGTTCGCCCGGCCCCGTTTGCGACACGCCACCCCCCGCTCTGCGATTGGCTGGAGGGGTGTAAACACTGTCTTTCCACAGAAACGTCCCGCTGTTTACAAAACAAACACAAAATGGCAAAATACAGGCTGAGGGTGTGGGGGTTTAGGACGAAATCACCAACAAAGATTAACATGAACACAGGTAGACTGAGAGAAAGTTAAAGTGTGTACATCCTGTATTTAAAAAGTGCATTTTCCTGAGTGAATCCGGCAGACAGCCCTTTTAATGTGTTCTTAAGAGTCTTATAGAAAACATGCTAACAACATTTAAAGCCTAAATTTGTTCAATAAAAAGTGTTATACACTTACTTTTCCTCTTCCCTAAAAAGTGCTTCCACTGAGGGAAGCCATTTTCTTTTATGATGCAATCAAAGGTAGCAAAGCCCCACCCCTACACATTTTGTATCATTGGAAAGCTCTATAGAGCACAAAAGGAGTTAATTCAATCGTATGTACTGGGTGGGAGATAGTCATGTTTAAAAAGGTTCACTACAGAGGACAAATTTGAATTGCTGGTAGTCAGGAGGTTAAGTGCCCTTTGATTGGCTGGCCCAAATATCTGATTTTACCGCTGATTTGGGATTGATCAGCACACCTGGGATCTCGTTAGGATAAGCAGTAAACAGGATGGATGGATGGAATTGAAGACATTCAAGGTGAGACATCTTTCATTCAGTCGACCTTTCTTTGGTTACCCTTAATATTTTAATTCATCGGTAATTGTAAATTGGTGGCATTGTGGTCCCATTGACAGTCATTTAAATACAAGTTTACAGTATTATGAAAATATTGCATTCATAATATTGCCAACCACAATTTCCATACTTGATTTCACATTGTTGTCAAAACCACTTGGCATGATAGTCTACATTAAATATGAAGAGCAGGTATTGGTATGGAATCGGATCAAGTGTTGGTGGTTGGTTGGTGGTCCACAAAGTGGGAGGAGTTTTTTCAGAGATGTACAGGACAGTCCAACTTACCCTCAGCGCCCAACACATTTTGCAGCCGCAGCTGTTGTGGCACCCGCACACACCCACACACTTAAGTGTGCTCCTGGTGCGGTGACTGCATGTCCATTCAGGCTGCTCCACCAGCGTCTCCTCGGGTCGCCCCTTCAGCTTTGCACGCACGCACGCACAAACACACACAACCAACACTAAGTGGAATGTTGTCGCCGTCTTGCTGGGAAAAGTGGCATTCGGCAGAAGAGTGAAGAAGACTGCGCTCATTTACCATGAGCTGTTTGGATGTTATGTACCCAGCCTATGGACATTACGCCTCGTACGCAGCCAGCGCTCCTGCTTTCATCAACACGTTACAGGTAGGTCAAATTCTCATCACGTCGTTACTTTATTATTATTGTTCTTGTTATTATTGCTATGCATGTTATTTATGTCTTGCACTTTCCAATCTGGGTTGTAGTGTGCTCTTTTATTTTTATTTTTTTTTATTTTTCCATTTTTCACGTGTCAAGTCTTGTTTTGCAGGTTGTGCAACAAAAATGTGAACAAAATACACTATCATATATACTAAATATGAAATAAAACAAACTATGTATATGTCTACTTTCATGTCAATACCCGTCAGGTTGCAAACATCTTGGTTTACATTATATTGAGTATACTGTATCTTCATACATTGATATACGTAAGTACAGGGTATCAAACTACCGTATACATCTACAAATATAGTATCTTCATATCTTTCCGCTAATATCTATCTATTAGGAGTGCAACAAAAAAAACGGTTTAAACTGGAAAAATCGTTTGTTTTAAAAGACGCAAGTGCATCGAATCGAACTGAATTGAATCGCTCAACTTATATAATATATAATTATATAATATATATAATATAATATATAATATAACTTATATAATATATATTGAGCTAGGTATCAAATCGTATTTTATTAAAGAGGTGTATCGTGGAAAGAATTCGCACATTATACAGTACTGACAAGTTCATTCTAATGCATGTAAAATGACAACAAAAAAGTAATTGTCATACCAAGTCATACCCTCTAAGCTGTACCATATCGAATCGAATCGTAATCCTAATCAAATCGTTCCACTTTCAAATCAAACTGTCCTTGAATCTTTTTGTACCCCAATTATCAAAAACCATATTGAATCTTTGAATCGTTCACATAAACAGTACATCTACAAACACACTGTATAAACATATCTAGCTACAAAAAAATACATTTGTCTATATTAGCATATATATTGTTAGTTATATATTTATATTTATAGACATTTACAAATATATCAACCCACATACATCTCCATATTTGTTCAGCTCATCTCATATATGATGTATCTATCTACATACGTATGTGCACACTATGCAAGCTACAAATGTCTTCACATCTATATATTCAGCTATATATACAGTATATATAAGAAGTTACCTGCATAACAAATATAGTATGTCTTCATAGAAAAAAAAAATATTGGAGCACCCTTGTTTCTGCAGTTTTTTCATTTTATTGTTTTGGCCAAATTTAATGACAACAAATTAGGCATTCAAATGAGCAAGAAATAGAAGAAAACAAGATGGTCTAACTTTTTTTTCAATGACAATCCTCACATATATCCACATATTGTATGTACTAGGGGTGTTAAAAAAAAATCGATTCGGCGATATATCGTGATACTACATCGCGCGATTCTCGAATCGATTCAATAAAAAAAAATCGATTTTTTTTTTTTTTTTTTTTTTTTTTTAAGAGCTCAGAATTGTTCATTCGGTAGTCTTACTAATTCAACGTCTTATCATCATTGCCTTTTTTTTTGTGTGTGTGTGTGTGAATCGATTTTTAATCTTCCATTTTTAATGGAAAAATATTCAACAAAACGTCTGACTTCGGGTTAGGATTCGCACCTTGAGCATGGAAGAATGTTATATGAACGGAACATTAAGCCTTAATATTTTATTTTAATGCTGTTCAAACATGAAACAGATTACAACCTCTATAAGACTGAAATTTCAGATAAATAAATAATACATTTTCATATAAATCTTACACTCTACAAGCTTACTGATTAGTATTTTCTAAATTTGAATGAAAAAAAATCGCAACAATCGACTTATAAATTCGTATCGGGATTAATCGGTATCGAATCGAATCGTGACCTGTGAATCGTGATACGAATCGAATCGTCAGGTACTAGGCAATTCACACCCCTAGTATGTACTGAGCTATGTGTGCAATATACTGTACATACTCAAATCTACAGTACACGACAATTTCAACAATGTTGAATGACATACAATTGGTATATAAATCTATGACACCTGTTTCATTCTCGGCCTTGTTGCCAGACTCCAAGTGGTGTGAGTAGCAGCTCACCTCCGTGCCGGGATTTCATGGACACTCCAAGGGGTCCCGAGGGAATGTCCGCCGTTCAAGGCACCGTCGGCGGATCGACGACCACGTCCTCTTCGTCCGCATCGTCTTCTTCGTCCTCCTCCTCCTCCTCGTCTTCCTCCTACACGCCGGCGGCCCCACGGCCTGACGAGGGCCCCAAGGACAAGCAGGAGGGCCCCGAGGCAGAGTACCTGAGCTCGCGCTGCGTGCTTTTCACCTATTACCAGGGGGACATCAGCAGCGTGGTGGACGAGCACTTCTCCCGGGCGCTCAGTTCCTATCTGGACGGGGAGGGCAAGAGGCGAGTTTCGGAGCAACAGATCGCAGGTGGCCCAGGTATGGTGGCCGTTTACTACATGTTGCAATATATGATTTCAGGATGGATTTCAAATGTACTTCAACATCCATCCATCCATTTTCTTGACCGCTTATTCCTCACAAGGGTCGCGGGGGGTGCTGGAGCCTATCTCAGCTGGCAGTAGGCGGGGGACACAGTGGGCTGGTTGCCAGCCAATCGCAGGGCAGTACTTCAACATTTATAGGTCAATTAAGTCCCTGTAACGTATTTTGATAGATTTGTTTCTAAATCCATGTTTGAGGAAAATTAGTGAAAATGTGAAAAGACTGAGAACTATGAAATTCTGAATTTAACTGTTTTTCACCATGTGTATGTGATCCATATTTTTTTTTTTTTTTAAACATGGCTAAAAGGGCTAAAATGTAGTAGTTTGATTGACAGTTGACAGCTGAGCGTGGCAAGGTTTCAGCGCACACCTGCAACATTTGTGAGTGGACGTCTAATTTATCACCATTTTGAAGCTTAAAGTAGCACTAAGGAACTTTTCAACCTTAATAAAATATTTTCACAAATCTTCTGATGAAACATCGACTGAAAACTAGTTGAATGATACCTTTGCCATGGCTTGAGGCGGTCTGTATCATTTTTACTGGCACTCAGCAACTTTGAGGAGGATAGTAGGAACACTGCCACACAAAAAAAAAAAAATACAAATGTGCTGACTGCTTTATGACATACGTTACTTCCCCCTTTACCCATTTGTTACAAAGACGCAAGTCAATTTGAATGTCGATGCACAAAAAAAACGACGCAATGCGCTTGTCCTGATGGGAAATGTGGTCTTCCTTCAGGCATAACATTACAGCTTTTGTCCATATGGCGCATATTTTTCACAAACATTTTGATGAATTTTAAAATTGCATAAACCATAGAGGCACATTTCGGTGTGTCTAATCACAATAATTGAAGTCTCAAATGATTTGCTAACATCTTATTAGCATAGCTTCCTCCCAAATATTGTTCAATTTCAACATTTTAGAACCTCAAATCCATTCAAACTTTGAGGTATCTTAAAATCGTCCAAACATTTTAAGCTCATCTTACTGTCGGATCATTGATGCAATTTTAAAAAGCCGGTCAGTCTGCATGCGGTATTTCTGACCTCACTTTTGTAACGCGTAATGTCAATATGACATATGACACGTCCGGCCTCACAACAGTTGCTGCATTTGAAAGGTGGCAGATTCGCCTGTGTGGCATCTTTTGGCCACACAGGATGAGCATCAGACAGGTGACTCCTTTTTTGGCGGGGTGGGTGGGGGAGGCGTCTGATGATGTGCTATTTGGAACTGTTATCCCATGAAGAGATGGTTCACGTGAGCTGTATACGTCTGAGGGTGACTTCATTGACTTTAGGGTAACATTGTAGAAAGTCAAGACAGATCACAGCTGGACTGTCAAATTATTTTTCCTCACAAGAAAGTCTAACTGTTGCCATCCTCGAACCTATACATGATACTTATACTGCTATAAATACACTAAAATAGACCAAAATTACACAGCAAATTGGTCAGTGTTAAATACCCAGTGTTGGATCAAATATGCAGTAAACAGTGTTATTTTAACACTAACTTAGGATAAAAAGTTACACTGTAAGAGTAAATATCCTTGAGTGTTGGCCTGGATGTTGGCTGTAACCTCAATAGCACTACCTTGAGTGTTAAATTGACCACGCCCTCATTTCCGGTGACGGAGAAACTTTCCAATTTAGCAAATAAATCCATATGTTATTGTCAGGGTGGCATGGCTCAGTGCTAGAGTGGTCAACTCACAAGCCTGAGAGTGTGGGTTTGATCCCAGGTTAGTATGACTACGTCAAAGTATCCTTGAGCAAGATACTGGACCCGAGTTGTTCATGATGGCGTGTCATCAGTTGTCAAAATGTAAAGTGCTTTCAGGGCCTTGTAAGGAGGGAAAGTGCGATATAAATGAAGGACCATTTAACAGAGTAAAGTGTGGTTTGAGTTACATTTTTTAACAGTGTTATACGTGCAATACACTCAAAAGGGTTTAACAACACCAGAGTTAAGTGTAGTTTGACAGAAATAAATGTTTAACACTGACACTAGTTAGAGTAGTTTCAGCAATACTTCAAGTAACACTGGTTAAGTGTGAAAAAAGTAGGGATA
Organism: Festucalex cinctus; assembly: GCF_051991245.1. Taxonomy (NCBI): domain Eukaryota; kingdom Metazoa; phylum Chordata; class Actinopteri; order Syngnathiformes; family Syngnathidae; genus Festucalex; species Festucalex cinctus. The sequence continues at coordinate 9,200,006 of NC_135422.1, read as the reverse complement.
GACCAATAATCGGCCAGACCGATATTAGGCATTTTGAATAATATCATATCGGCCTTTTAAAAAAATAAAAAATAAAAAAAAATCTGACAGCCGATATAAGGTAAATCTAAAACCATTTTAATCTCAGGGAACTATTTATTTACATTTTCAGTTAACTTTATAAGTGATGCTGCTGAAAGTTTAAGATTTCAGGTATTTTTAAATTTTAGAAAAATAAATATTTACTGCAGAAAACTATAGAGAGCTAAGGTATTCACTTGTTAAGTTGCCATTGAACTTTTTAAGACATACAGATCACCTTGGGAGCTCTCTGAACATTTTGTTAGAAATTTAAAAGGATGACTATTGTCTGAGATTAAAAAAAAATAAAAAATTACATCTTGAAAAGTCTGAAAAGTTGTTGAATAAACATGCTTTAAGATATTACAACAAAGAAAAATGAATATCGGCTCCAAATATCGGTTATCGGCCTCCTTGACTACTAATAATTGGCATCTGTATTGCCCTGAGAAAAAAAACATATCGGTCTATGATTTTTAGAAAATGTACAGTGCACTGCCATATTTATCGGACATATGACTGGATGATAGAGACGTCACATGTGGGTGGCACACAATTAGTATTGCTCATCGACTGAGGACGATGAAGTGCCGCATCGCGTCTTTTCTGGAACAAAATAAGCAAAAGTCAATCCATCCTTCACAACGATTGTTGAAAACATGCGCCATGGCAACATGCCGAGAACCAAATTAAAAATAAAAGCCCAACCAATAATGACATAGGCAAAAATGTACCTTCAAAACATCAAAATAGTTTAAAATCAGGTTTGCTGTTGCATCAGTGGTGCAAGTTAAAAGGCCGAGTCAGTCTACCTGCGCGCGGTCTTTCTGACTACACGTGTCCTGCCTCACAACAGACGCTATGTTTGTACACGGCGCTCAGCGCACAGCCCCGTGGCGGGCGTATCCTCCTTCAAAGACGTCGCCCCCCCCACAATGGCCGCTGTCAGATTTATACGCCGTGTGATCGGACACTACCCCTCGCCGAGCCACGCGGTGTCTCTTTTCCACAGGAATATCTAAATATAAAAGTCTACTGCTGAAAACGTATAATGGCCCGCTGACATTCTGTCAAGGGCGAGGAGCAAGAGGACGGGAGGGGTGCAGAAAAAAAAACAAAAAAACAACAGGTGGGGGTGCACGGGACTTTGGAAAGGGGCAGCCGGCTCTCGCACAGGGTCGCTGTTGTGTGCGCATACGAGTGTGTTTTAAGACCATCACGAGGGCCGAGCTGACATGATAGTGAGAGATGTCACCGCAGACAGTGATTTAAGACCCTTTGGGCTGCCTCCAGGTCGCAGCGTCTGCCTTATATAGATGGCATTCGAGATATATGGGTCTCTCGCTATCTCTCTACCCAACTCTCGCTCTCTCTGCACTACATGTGGTTGTGTTTATTTCGGTGTCTTGTTGGAGCGAGCGCAGTGTGACAGTATGACCCAATGGGGAAGATATCTGGGCAAGAGGGCTAAGCCGTCATGTGACTGCCATCTACAATTCGCCACGCACTCGCTCCTCTTTTTAAGCCCCGTTTCCACCAGGCGGTACAGTCCAGTTTGGTACCAGGCTATTTTCCGCGTTTCCGCTTTCAGTGAATGGTAAGGAAAATAACTGGACGCAGTTCAAACTGAAGTACTTATACAGTATGACAGTTGGGATTGCTTGTTTGAAGAGGCACCAAACAACAGGCCACACTAAATTTATGAAAAGATATGATGCAACAATTGAAAAATGTTCATTAAAGTGGAAGTCTACCTTAAACATTTCTTGACAATCATATGTTATATGTGACCTCATTAGCCTAAACAAGACATTCTGATTAATATTACATTTGTAGAATATGAGTTATGAAGCAAAATCCAGCCGTTTTTATCCATCTCAGGGGGCGGCCATTTTGCCACTTGCTGTCGACTGAAAATGACAGTTACTTAGGGCTCAGGCAACGACCAATCACAGCTCACCTGTTTTCTGAAGCTGAGCTGTGATTGGTTGGGAACTGAGACCTGAGCAACATTGATGTCATGTTTTGCTGGTTAACTCATATTCCACTAACCTGCAATATTAACCAGAATAGACTAGTGGGGCTGCATAAAACATATTGTCAAAAGAAAATTGGGGTTCACTTTCCCTTTAATTATGTGTGGGTAACACATCATTTGGTGCAGATTTGAGGGCGACACGGAAGTGGATTTTAACTCCTACTCGAGAATCCCACTCCTGTCCCCCGTGAATTTTTTATCCTGCCCCATCCCAATCCCGTGATTAAAGGTCAAGTTGACTCCCAATGGTTCACAGCCAACTGTCTCGTTTTTCCGAGTAGCTTGGCCACAAGCAGACTGTAGCAGTAAAAAGAGAAATTGTATTCTTGAGAAACCACATTGCAAACATTCGTCAAAATCAGTTCTGTTGGTTTTGTGCCATCTTGCTCAATAGCGTCCACCCTTGACCTATCCACAAACCATCAAACAGTTTTCAAAGCCTAGCGTTTGGTGAAAGTAAATATACGAAATTATTTTCCTGTGTATCCATCGTCTAGCAGACATCTGGAGAGATAGCTATACCCTACAGGCACAGTGGTACGATACAAAATCAAACCAATTAACTCATTCACTCCCAGACATTTTCACTGAAGCAAACCCCCTTTGCTCCCGGCTGTTTTCCTGGATTTTTTACTTTTTTTTTCAAGGCCTACAGAATATTGTGTTATTTTGCTATAAAAACATGGAACCTACCAAAAGAAAGATTAGAGTCTCTTCTTTCATCAGAAAAAAATTATATTTCTATCTTTTTCCGTTTTGCAGCAAATAGCATTAGAATATAGCTAAGTTTCATCATTATTCACAAATCTGTTTAGAATTGTGGGGAAACAGCTCGTTTTCAACATGGCCCTGGTTGATCTCTTATACTCTGCTGCCATCTGCTGGCTGTTTTTGTAATTACTACAATTTTTTCATCTGTTCACTGCAGTTGAGAGGCTGCATCAAAGCCTTCTGTATGAGCTAGCATAAAAAAACTAAAAAAACAAAAACATAAAAAACAAAACAAAACGTATAAATACGTCTTTGGGACATTTAAAACATTTTAAATAGAACATATTTATACGTTTTTGGGAGCAAATGTGTTAAATTAATTAATATTATTTATGTTTAGTGGCGTGCCGATTCGTCTAATGTAAAATATGTCTCAACAAAGTTTGGAAAACAGAACAACCAAAGGGTTGTGCAATAAAAATTAGGGGTCGAGGCTTCACTTGCTCTGTACAGTGCTTTTCAACTTTCCAGGTCCTTCAAGCAATTTTACAGTCAACTCAGTCACCCTCACACAATCATGAAAAGAAATTCTGCATATAGGCATTAAGGCATTAATATATCTGCATAAAGGCCTCATTCACATATTGATATTGAGTAATGACCACCTCACTACCTGAGCTCCATGAGCTCAGTGAGTCATGTCATTCATGAGCATTCTACTGTGCTCTCTCCAACAGAAACGCCGTCACCGAGCAGCCGACGAAGCTTCCCTCCATCCTTCTGGGACAGTAACTACTCGTCGCCTCAAAGCCGCGCACCCTGCGAGACGGCGGCTCCTTCCTATTCGATGGACCCCTACGCGTCGGGGCTACACCCGGGTCTGCACGCGCACCCTCACCCGCACGCTCACCCTCACTCGCACCCCCACGCTCACCCGGCGGAGAGCTGGGGCTACACCCAGGCTCAGGCCTACGGGCCCCCGAGGCCTCTCCATGAACTGTACTCGCCCTCCACTTTGGAGCCCCACTACGGGCCCCTGCTCATGCCCACTGTTCGGCCGGCCCACCTGCCCACCTTGCCGAGCCACTACGAAGTAAGCAAGCTGGAGCCGGCGGCCTCCTGGCCTGGCCTGCTACCTCCGGGGGATGTCAGCCAGACACTTGCCCTCAACATGGATGCAGGTAAATGAAAAGGACTGATTTTCTCATATAGTCAACATATAGTCTTTAACAGGGGTTCTTGGTAGAGGTATCAAATCCAGAACCAGAAAGTAAAAACTCAGGGTGGAAATCTTTGAGTGTCTCATGATTTGTTTCAATTCAGATTTTTGGGCTTGTAATTTGATTCAGAATTGATTTTCGATTGAAAATGATTTTCAAACCATAATGATTTGATTGACAACGATTTCTGCATCAATCAATGGATGTATCTATGGAAGTAAGGAAAGTGCCTTTTCCCACAAAAACAGCGTGTGGACCACAACTGCTACTCTGTAGCTACCTATAAATGTTATAGCTTTAATAGTATAAAATAAATAAATAAAATTGATTTTGAGACATTTTAGATCGCTTGTGAAACTCTAAAAACAGGGGGAAAAAATAACCCAAATTGGGTCAAAAGACGACTGAAGCAAATTTTGGGGTAAATGAACAACCTACAACACAAACCATATAATTAATTAATTGCTTTGTGGGTTATTAATTTGACCCAACACTGTGGGTTAAATAATTAAAGCGTTGGATTGAATCTGAGTTGGATACTGAAGTTTTTTTTTATTTTTTATTAATTATTCTCGTTTGAACACATGATTGTCGTTCCTGTTCCTGTAATCATTATTATTATTGAAGTTGTTATGACAATTCTAAACGTTAAAAGAATTATACATCATTATGAAATATGTCATTTTTTTACCCAGTTGGGTTATCCAATTAATCCAAAAAGTTGGGTCAAATGAATAACCCATAGCCACCCCAATATGGGTTATTTTGTCAAACAATTTAATTTGGCCCAGCTTATTGGTTATATAACTGAAGAAGTTGGATTGGGTCTTTTTTTTTTTTTTTTTTTTACCCAATTCAATTGGGTTATTCATTTAACTCCAAAAGTTGGGTCAAATGACCCCCCCCCCCCCCCCCCCCCAAAAAAAAAAAAAAAACGATTTGCTTTGTGTGGTTTTAATTCAATTTGACCCAGCTTTTCTGGTTAAATAACTCAGAAAGTTGCATTGGGTCATTTTTTTTTTTTTTTTACCCAATTCAGTTGGGTTATGCAATTAACTAAGAAAGTTGGGTCAAATGAATAACCCACAAACAGCCCAAAACGAGTTGTTTTGTGGTGTTTTAATTTAATTTGCGACAATTGCGACAAAAATGAACCAACCCAACTTTTTGAGCTTTTTAACCCAAAAAGTTGGGTTGGTTCATTTTTGTCGCAATTGAATCGGGTTATTGAATTAAGCCAAAAAGTTGGGTCAAATTAATAAAGCACACAACAACCCCAGAAAAACAAAAAAAAAACAAAAAAAAACGTGTTTCTATGTGGGTTTTCATTTGACCCAATTTTTGGGTTAAACTCAAAAAGTTGGGTCGGTCCATTCTTGACCAAATTTGGGTTATTTTTGACCCAACTGTTTTCAGAATGCACAGTTTGGCTTTAGTCACAGGTGCTTCTACTCAAGGTGGCTGCTCGTTTACTTGCCATTGAGAAGAAGCACCTTATACCAAACTATGACAGGGTTTTTACTTTCTGGACCTGGATTTGACAGCTCTGGTTCTCGGTTTATGACGGAGTGGTGTTCCAACATGACCTGAATTTTTCCCAGTCAGAGCATGTTTTAATCTATCACCATGTAGTACTAGTCGCATTTTGAGCTTTATTTACCTTTTTTAAACAGATGTTTATCCAAATATCGATATTTTGCCGATCCTTAGCACGCGTACTTGTGATGGTGGATGCCCCCCACACCTGCATCCACCCCCCACTAACACATGCACCTTCAATGCACCAGTCAACACTTCTTAAAGAGAATCTTTGGCTCAATCAGGTTCCATGACAACATGTGCTTTGCTGTTTGCCGACATGCTCCTAATCACTGCTCCTCTAATATCCATTCTCAGGCCTGCAGCAGCACAAGAAAGGAAAGGAGCTCTACTGGTTCTAACGAGGCCCACAGTCACATTGACCACAGCCAATTAGCCCCTGGACCTTCTCCACTATTGAATAAGCGTGTCCGCTTTATCCCATGCACACACCCACACGCACACTCCTGGCCTCCCCAGACAGGATACAGGCTGGCTCCAGGTGGATGCGAGTGCACCATGGAGATAACACATAATCTGGACCGCCTTCGCCATGTCCCTCTCCCGGGGCAGACACTGGAATGGGGGCCATGTTGGACCCACAAAAACTGACTTATGCTGATCGAGGGATGGACCTGAGGGGGGAAGTCGCTCCAATGTGCCTGGTTATCTCCATTTCAAGCCTTTTTGTTTGTCGCTTCTTCCACCAAAAAAATAAGTCCTACGAGAAGATTATTACTTTGTGACTGACAAGATGGGGTTTCTATTTATTGGTGTTTATTTGTTTAGAATTGTTTGCAATATAGGCCAGTGCTTCTGAAATGATTGTGCTTGGGTTTCTTGTGTTTTTCCAGAGATGTGACAGAAGTGACCAGACAGGATTTTTTTTTTTTTTTTTTGGTGGCCTTTGAGATACACTTAAGGGAGAAATCACAACAGTTTTTTTTTTTTCTTTGAGGGAAATTGTGTTCTTTGGATTTGTTGCTTTTAATTCTCCCTTGTTTCAATCAGGACCCTCTCTTTCGTGTGTGTCATTTTTTTCTCAATTTATTTCGTGTCCAAAAAAATTGTGATGTCAATAAATCTTTTTATGATAAGGCTGCAATTTCTTAAGCGTTCCAAAAATTAGCTGCACAGTACATGGATGCCTGGTATTAAAACCTTTTTAGCTTCCTAGAGGAGGAGAAATGAAGTAAGCGACTGACATCATCAAGCTAATTAATGTGACGTCATGTGTGCGTTGTGTATGTGAAGAAGGGTATGGGCAGTGTCATTTTTCATCAACATGTGGCAGTAGCGATTCAGAATTGAATATTCTACATTCCGTAGCTTTAATGGAGTAAGTCACTCAAAATAGAAAAAGATACTAATATCAAAGCTTTATTTCCATTACAACACAGCGACATTTAGCTAGCATTGCAGTCAACACAGCTAGCATGTACTGTTGAGCAGACTGTTACACGAGCATTGATTTGCAATGCTGTTATCGTAACGTCATCAGAGTAATGCTGAACTTAAATTAGAAGACAAATAAAATGTACGTTTTTTTTAACTAAAGTATTTACATTTGTAAAAAAAAAAATAATAATGTTGTTTCTTAAATTGGAATCCAATGAGCGACACTACTCTCAACACAGAATTTGATGAAGATTGCCATGTGACCGGTCTCGTTTAAAAAGGCCTTCCATTTTGAATTCCTGCTTGCATTCGCACTTTGTCACCTATAAAGTGGCAACGAGCGCCGAATGCCAGCTATGCGCAACCGGAGAAGACGCCGAGCATGCCGGCTATGTGCCCAATGTTGTTGTGTTATTGATCCGATAATCAGATTATGCACGGAGGTATGCCCGCCTGGGCCACTGTCGCAATTTGGCGGCTGCTATGTGTGAATCCTACCCCGCTCACTAGCATGCATTTAGATGCAGCCAACTATGCGATTGGCTCTAAGCTGGGGAAACAGACACAGTAATGAAATTAAAAGAGTTTATCATCACGGGCCAAACATTTTTAGTGCCTTTTCACACTTGACACGGGGCTTGAGGTTTGTACTTTTCACACTGGATCCACCAGGATGTACTTTGCTGTGACTATGCGGCCACAACTATTATCACATTATAGCCATAAACACAACATGGCATCCAGAACAGCTATGTGTGTCACGCAATCCAGTTGAAACTAATGCAGTACAACAAATATTTTGATTGCGATTGTCCTGCAAACTCACAGCAGATTGTCATACTCATTTGCAATTAAATGCTGAATGGGGGTGTTATTCATTTATGACAACATAAAATGCTGCCCTCTCTTGCCCAATTTGTAATATTGCAGTGGAATCATACAATATTTCAGAAACAACAACTCCTAATAATAATCTCTCTCTCTCTCTCTCTCTCTCTCTCTCTCTCTCTCTCTCTCTCTCTCTCTCTCTCTCTCTCTCTCTCTCTCTCTCTCTCTCCATCCATCCATCCATCTATCGGGTTTGAGTCCCAGACCTAACTCGACTCGAAGACTAAGACAAACGTGTCAAATGTATACATGTTTGGTCACTTCTAGGCATTCTACTTCAGGATAGTTTTTAAATAACACTAAATTGAAGTATTGCTATCATCAATACATGTTGTTTAAATGTAAAAGTGGATACCGCAACAAAACAAGACAATGCCAGTTTAATTTTCGATTCTGGTTAGAAGGATTGCGTAATTGTCACATCCTTACAGCTTGAATTCCAAGAAGTTAATGTTTCATTTTCACAGTCACGATCCAGTTCTCATGACTGTCATGTGCAAGTGGGAAGAAACAAATGATACGTTAAAAAAAATAAAATAAAAAATAAAAAATAAAAAAAAGTTTGTACACCAATGAGCACCTTGTCGGGAAAATTAGGTAAATCCTGCATTTTTTCTACATCGCTCATAATACTGTAAATTTTCTCGTTTTTTTTTTTTTTTTTTTACGACATAAAAGCTAAACTGTTGCACCACAGTTGTAAAGACTTTACACTACTGTGGGGCATCACAAACACAATAAAGTATATTACAGATTGCCATTTAATTCCCCTATTACATATTCTATGGTCTACTTAAATGTTGCCGTTTGTTTTTTACTGGACATGCGCTAAATTCGAATCCCCCTGAAGTCGTACAATTCAGAATTTGACCAAAAAGTTTTAAATACTCTTCTAAAGTTGACCAACTGATGTCAAATATTTCTCATTGAATATTGTGCTAAAAATATTGTGATTTTATATATATATATATATATATATATGTATATATATATATATATATATATATATATATTTATAAATTTTGGAAAATATTATTTTATTACCCATCCCTGCTTCCTAAAATTTGACTTTACCATGAAATATAATAATTTAAATCCTTTTGAAAGTTTACATTTGTACGTATTTGTGTTATTTATTTACCGTATTCCAATTTAAGGTAATTACATTTAAATATCATTTTTTAAATTTACACTTTGGTCAGGAGCGTGGGTTGTCACTCCTGTTCCTCATCACCACAGACACGTCCCCAGTTGAAAAATTTGTTGTACAGTATTGCACAAGTAATATGATCCATCGGAAGTTGCATCATTTGAACTCTGTGAAAGTAGAAAAGGGGGTTAAAATCTCAGCTGTTCTGTTAACTAATCTGTTTTATTTGAAATGCTTATGTTCGACATTATAGCAGCATAAATGCCATGTGGCGAGTTTTCATGTACTGTATAATTGTATGATAAAAACTCACTCCTGTTACTTTCAGTCCTGTCACTCAAAGAAGTTTCATTACGACACAAATAAAAAAAAAGAAAGTTGTCTCGTTGGGGCAGTGCATATATTTTTGTTGTTCAATAAGTGCATTAATTAACAGATTTTAAGTTGAAAAAGACTTTAAGTTTGTTTTAGAATACTTACAACAAGAAAATTGCACTGATGCGGTGAAACTGATTAAGAGAAGTTAACCATATTAAAAATAAGTAAGTTCATCTCATCTTGTTGACTTGAGCGTTTATATGATGTATCCAAGTCTTATCACAAATAAATGAAGTTTTGCTAAACCAAATTAGCCAATCAATGGTCATCCGCAGAGTCTGGCACACCAACGCGTTTGAAGTATCAAAAAAATGTTAACATAATACGACGGGCTAGATACTATCTGTGGCATGAACAATATTAGCTAGCAAGTTAACAATGCTAGCTAGACACACATGACAACTTTTGTGTCGGACTATTGATTTTATTTGCAATGTAATGTAAATAGTGAGTCGAGAGCACTCTATCGTTACAGGGATAGTGTTACGGCGTATTATCTTGGTCCCTTATCGATAAGTGATTTCGTTGTAATATACAAATGAATACTTCAGTGCCGGTTTGTATTGTGCTGACCAGTACATCACACACACACCAGCATTATAAAACAATATAAGTAGAGAAACTTTTTTTTTTTTTTTTTTTTGGTCGTGCATTGGTTCTTAATTGCAATGTAATTGTAGAAACAACAAAGTGGGAACAACGGGAAATATAAACCACATACATTATACAAAAGTCAAAGTTTAAAAAAAAAAAAAAAGAAGTGAAGAGTCATCCAAAGTTCTGCTGACTTTCGATGAAACTACGCCAGATTCCCAAAAACAATTGCATCATATAAACAAATCATGATTCATCATTTCCCCATTTCAATGATTGACTGCACCGCATTTTACAGACTGCTGACAGCCACCTGACTGAGTACACGGCAGGTCATATATCGAGTCAGCTATATAAGACAAAGATCTGAGATCAGGCCCTGCATCACCTACAGGTGGTTACACTGCAGCCAGCGACAGACATACCGACGACACAACACTAAAGCAGGTAAAAAAAACACAACACACACTGACAAAAACATGCAACTACGCACATTCTGTGCTGAGAATCATAAAAATGAGATGAACATAACATGATTCAACATTTAAATTTACAGCATTTCTTATTTAAATTTAGGAGGCTTTGGTACAAAAGATATGTTCAATTAGTACAAACACATATAATGTACTGTATCTTTTATTATTAATGCTATGAAAATAACATGCCAGGAACTACTTCCAGATTGAATCTTTTGTGAACCGTTTGGACAAAACGATTCGAAAATGGGTTGTTATTGAAGTTTCGGTTCTAGCGACCTCTCCTGGCGAAAAGCAAGACTGGCGTATGGAATTGAAATTTGATGCGCGAACTCACGCACAAACACACGCACTAAAACTGAATATCAAATAAAATATAAACAATGTAATCAAGATTTTTTTAAATTATTATTATTTTTTGACAGACAAGATGAAGCTACTGCTGCTTGCTGCTGCCTTTCTGGCTGTGGCCAGCTGTGCGAGCATCTCTCTGGAGGATCTGGAGTTCCACGCGTGGAAGCTCAAGTTTGGTGAGTCACAGGCACCAGTTTGTCTTGTGTGTGATTTCCAGTGTTTTTTTTTGTTTTGTTTTTTGTTTTGAAAAATAAAATACTCTTTCCAGATGCTAAAGCGACGGGAGCTGTTCATTTTGGAAGTTTTGCAAAAAGACAAACGACCAAAAATTAGTCCCAGAAGAACAATTTAATGGTCATCTAACATTGTGACTAATTCAATGTAATGAATTCATTAATTTACTAATGGTGTGCGATACTGCAAATTTTGGTCTTGATCCGATACCAACTAAATACAGTGCCAGTATCGCTGATACCCATATGGATACTTTTTGAAAATTATAGCAATAAAATTAAAAAAATATGAAGGTAGTTGTATCATTGAATTGCTTATTCACAATCAAATTTCAACCTTTAAGTGTTTTTGTGTTGTTTTCTTAAAGGACAAAATTAGGACAAACTGATAAATAGAAAATAATTTCTCAATGTTTCCCCCCCAGAAACATTCCAACCATGACAAAATATTTTGTCATGTTCTTAAGCAAAGTGCCCAAAGGGATCATGGGAAAAGAAATTTAAACAATACTTTATCATATACTGTTTAGAAACTACAAATAAATAAAAAAAAACAACTAAAAATGCTACCTTCATCACTTGTTTTTCAACCACAATAAACAAGATGTTAAAGATTACCAACAACAAAAATTAAACATAAAACAAAATACCAAAAAAAATATATTTTTCAAGTACAATACTGTATGCGTTCATGCAATCTACTACAAAGATGAGATTCTAAGTCACGTAATGGCACATGATGGAAACACACTACTGTGATATTCCCGTTATCTGTCTAACCAAACCACAGCAGTGCATAAAAGAGCCAAAATAAACTACTAGATTGATATTTTAGTACTATTATCGATCCGATATCGATAATATCAATATTTGGATCGCTCCACCCACCTCTATAATTTACAAGAAAATGAGGTTGAACAGCCAAGCAAGAAGAAGATTGAGCTCCCCAATCCATATATATATATATTTTTTTAGGTTTTTTGTATTTTTACACAAGCATTGTACTGCAAAATTGTAGAAGAGAACATAAACAGGGCGATATCATCTGAAAGGTAAAATTTCCAAAATGATTAAACAAGCACTGGGAGAAAATCATTTCTCATTGTACTTCCATAACGATTAACTATACGGAAATGTTATGAAAGTATTGTTTGTATTGAATTGAAAGTTCAAACCCTGGGATGTATAAATTATATTTCCATTTATATCACCTTCCAAGAATCTGCTGTATAATGGGCTCTTTGCACAGCTTGACTACTTCCTGAACTGAATACCACATTTTTGTTTTCTGTCTTTCATGAGTGGACAAACTGATTAATCCAGGTGTGTCTGGCCAATGTTGTTGTAGTTACTGAGATCAGGCACACCTGGATTAATCAGCTTGTCCACTCATGACAGACAGGAAATGAAGGACTGGTGTTGAGTTCAGGAAGTAGTGGATTTGTGCAAAGAGCCCATTACCCATGTTTTTCATGGATATGACTGGATTCTTGTTCTGACTGACAGGGAAGTCGTACGGCTCTCCGTCGGAAGAGTCTGAACGCAGGACCATCTGGCTGAGCAATCGCAAACTGGTGCTTGTGCACAACATCATGGCCGATCAGGGCATCAAGTCCTACCGCCTTGGCATGACCTTCTTTGCCGATCTGGTGGGAAAACTAGCTCGCCGTTTCATCTTGATTGAACTCCTACAACTGAATGTAGAGAGTGTAAAAGTGTCCCTCCTGATCAGGAAAACGAGGAGTACAAGCAGCTGGTTTCCCAGGGATGTCTGCTGCACTTCAACAGTTCTATCCCTCGGGCTGGTTCCACGTTCCTGCCACTGTCCAACGGCGCTGACCTACCACACACGGTGGACTGGAGAGACAAGGGATACGTCACCAATGTCAAGGATCAGAAAGCTTGCGGCTCTTGTTGGGCCTTCAGCACAGTATGTGCATCACCTCCCATATTGCCTTTTTGCCTCATCATTGATGATTGCACCTAAATGTTTGTCACCTTCCTCAGACGGGGTCTTTGGAGGGTCAGACCTTCAAAAAGACGGGCAAGCTGGTCTCTCTGAGCGAGCAGCAGTTGGTCGACTGCTCCGGCGACTTTGGCAACATGGGCTGCATGGGCGGCCTCATGGATAACGCCTTCCAGTACATCCAGAAAAACGGAGGGATTGACACGGAGGAGTCTTATCCTTATGAGGCTGAGGTAAACCGAAATTGTCGATCACAGTGTTTAGTGCACAGATGTAACAGGAGAGTTTAGCTGCCTGTTCCTTGCCTGCAAATAGGATAGAAAGTGCCGCTACGACCCGGCTAACATCGGCGCCACATGCACGGGTTACGTTGACGTGAAAAAAGGCGACGAAAAGGCTTTGAAGCAGGCTGTGGCTACGATCGGACCCGTGTCGGTTGCCATTGACGCTTCACGCCAAACATTCCAACTGTATGAATCAGGTGACGGACATTTGGCCACAACAAAGTGATGAATACAAAATACTTTGATGTGAGAATATCTGGGCTTTTGTTCGACAGGCGTGTACGATGAGCCGGAGTGCAGCAGCTCTGATTTGGACCACGGCGTGCTGGCTGTCGGTTACGGCACTGACAATGGGCGGGACTACTGGCTGGTCAAGAACAGGTAAACTCCCTGATATGGATGGATTTCTTTCAATGTTTCAAAAATAACCCCTTCTGCTGGGCAATTTATTTATGTATGTATTTATTTATTTATTTAGTTGTTCATTTATTTAACTGATTTTGACTTTTCCCACATAAGAACAACATGGCGGAAAAATTGGGGTTTATCTCGTGTTTTTATTGCCAGGATAGTATGGCTGTAACGTGTAGTAAACTTACCAAACTTATATGTAACATTTTTAACATGAACATCGTGCAAATCAACTTGCGATTGTGATTGGTTAGATAGGATCCAATCATGATCCAGAAGTGTTGACATCATCCAAATTATGCGTTTTTATTGGTTTAGACACGCAAATATGTCATGTCCGCTTCCTAATCATCTATGGGCCCAAAGGGGTTAAAGAGTTAACTCTGGAGATTAATTTAAAATCGCCAAAGCATTACAAAGAAAATTAATTCTGTTTAAACAGTTTTATTTACTTCCTGTTATTTCCTATAACCTGCAATCAAAGTTAGCCAAAGGCGTGAAGATGGACAAACACGGACTTCAAGTAGTTTTAATAGACAATTGTTGGAGCAATTTCACTTTACAGACAAATTCAGATAATATATTAATCATAGCAATCAAAGCATAATATCTTTGGTGTGCAATCTCAGAGTAAAATACCTGGCTCAATTTCCCTCTTTTTATTTGATGATTTGATGATGCAATCTTTGAAGAAAAAAAAAGTAGAAGCAGAACTAGAATAATGTGATTAATTGCGATTAATCGTGATTAATTACAGAAAATTGTGCAATTAATTCTTTGAAATTTTTTTTACGCTCTTGACCACATTAGTTTCTTGAGAATCTGGGTTTAAGTTGGAGTTATTATTATTTCTATTTTTTTATTTTAATGTGTTCTTTTTTAATTTGTTTTTGTTCATGCCTGCATGGGGTTGCGTCATCAGTATCACCACCATTAATCATTTATCCCAAAATTACCCAAAACTAAAGCTGGAGTTGGTCATTGTCTTAAAATCAAATCTTAGGGTGATCATCACGCCTTGAAACCAATGTGAATAAACTCAATATTATGATTATGATCCTGGTTGGCCTATAAAGGCAGTATTGTTAATTGTTACTCTGTTTTCTAGCTGGGGTCTAAAGTGGGGCGACAAGGGCTACATCATGATGAGCAGGAACAAACGCAACCAGTGTGGAATTGCTACAGCAGCAAGTTACCCCTTAGTGTGAACAGGTTTGGAGGAAAAACAATTCCACTTGATCCACTCATAACAGGTTGCACATACAGTCGTTCATTTTTCATTAACTGTGTTTTTGCATGTTGGATTCACAGGGCCAGAGCCAAAGAACCAGGAAGACCTGTGGAATTAGACACTATTAGTTTTGACAAAGTTTTTTTTTTTTGTATATTCTGACCTTTTAAGCAGGCGATTGTAAGTGCAGTAGATGCAATATAAAAGATCATTTATCAAAATGAAGATGTGGTTCGTGTGTTTTTTTTTTATTCTAAATGACAAAGTTTAAACAGATGACCAGATGATCCCATCATTTTCTTTTCTGAAGTTGAAATATTTGTTGAGAGTTTAGTACATTTTCACATATAGTGTTCCAAAGAGAATAGACAAGTGTTTTTTTTTTGTTTTTTTTTCTTAAGCCATTTGGTTTTAGAATATTTATGAATGTCGCACATTTTAATATATTTGTAAAGGTTAAGATGTTGCCCAAAAAGTATAATCTAGACCAGGGGTGGCAAACTGCGGTCTTGGAGGGCCGGAGTTCTGCAGATTTGATAGATTTCCCTACTCGAAGTGCAGCTGATTCCAATTAACAGGCTCGTTATCGAGCTTCTGCAGAGCTTGCTGATGCGCTGATCATGAATCAGCTGTGTTGAAGAAGGGAAAATATCCAAAACCCGCAGGAATGCAGCCCTCGAGGACCAGATCTCGCCACCCCTGATCTAGACATTGATGCTACAAAATTGTACTCATCCTCACATGCATATAAAATAATCTATGACTTGTAAAACAGCTAAAGGCTGTTTTACGGGCAACTCAACCCATCAGCGTCACGGAAAGTCCTTATTCTCACTGTACATCCCGCGTGGCGTCGCTCATCTGTGCTCTATTACGTTTCCACAAATAAAACTGCAAAGCCTGAAAGGATTCAGCTCATTGGTCATGGCCAATCGAGTTTAATTGCATTTGATTTTACTGCCTGCTATCAAACTCAAGTGTGCATCAGACGACGGTGAGAACATGGAAACACACGATGTTGCATTTTTCAAAGGCTGAAGCGAAAAAGATTATTACCTATACCAAGTAGGATAGGTTTTACGTCCAATAAATGGCATACGGACAACTTTTAGTATACAATAAAGTATTTCTGTTCGAGATCTATAGAGTAAATAGCTGAGAATATAATTCAAGTCAAGTCAATTCATCTTTGGATTGTTCGGCCTTGGTGGAGGTCAACAACATTCTACTGAACTATATTGTTCTTGTGTCATCTTTTTTCCCCTTCCTGTTAGACGCGTGACATCTTTTAATCTCACACAATAAAGTCATTACTGAACTCACTCCAAAATGTCACATTAGGTCTGCTTGTGATATGATTGTAATGAAAGTGGCGGCTGCAAAACTGACAAATGAGGACGTAAAACAAATGGAAGCCGCTTATTTGACCTAAACAGAACTGAGCCAAATGGGGTCATTTAGCAAAACTCTTTCGTCAATCAAGCGTCTTAAGCGCAGACATCATTTTATCAGCAGCCAATTAGAGAAGGGTTGTTAGTGAGCACTCGGACGTTAGATAGTAACTGAAAAAGGAGACAAAGAGATGTAAGAAGAAGGGTGCCCACCAGGTGAGATTAATGAATCCGTCTTTGTAAATCCTTGTCAAACTGCAAAAGCCAAGTTGGTCTCATAAAAAAAAACTCAATTTAAATTAATTGAGCCTTTTACAAATCTACTAGAGAGAGGTGGACTTCTGGATATATACTAGAACCAAAAGCCATTTTACAATGCCAGTAAAAGTTGGAATCTTCCACCTTTTTTCCATGTCGCTTTTCTGAATAAACAGCACAGAAACTATATTAGTTATGTGAGTTCATGTTCTTCAAAATATTTAATTTTCTATAAATAGTTTTAATAATTCCTTCTTGAATATTTTCTCTTTTTTTTCAAACTGTATATTACCGCCATCGACTAGTGCAATAAAGCTTTACTCTCACTAGATGGCGCCACTTGACTGCTATGCAGTTGAGCGTCTCCGCCTGCTTTCCATCATTGAAAGTGCAAAGTCAGACGTTTTGCGTTGATTATTTCGCCCCTCCGCGCCCACCCTCCTCCTAGTGCCCTCACAAAGTGCCCTTGCTGGATGACAAACACAAACAGCCATTCGGTGGAGGTCATGTTGGTTTCACTCCCCACACTCCAACAGGAACAAACCTGAACCTACACACATGATTAATTAAATATCAATTCATGGTTTCCTTACTATCTATGCCCCCCCTTGAGTGACCCTTTGCCACCAGTAATAAATAAATACATATATGAATTAATTAAAAAACAAAACAAAAAAAACTTTCACTCGTTATTTTCAATATAGAGCACCTCAGCGCCCACCCACATCTTAAGGTTCAATATGACAAATAAATGGCGCCCTCTGGTGGACAAGACTTGGTGATCGCACTTCACTGGACAGTGAAATAAATCGAGTAAAAATAAATAAATAAATAAATAAATAAATACATAAATAAATAAATAAATAAATAAATAAATAAATAAATAAATAAATAAATAAATAAATAAATAAGTGAATGAATGAATAAATAAATAAATAAGGCGAGGTGGTGCAAGTTTTTCCACGGCTGACGGTGTGGCTTCATGAAACCGGGCTATTAGAGTATAATACTCATCTTTAACTCAAATTGCTTCAAAATTAAGCTAATTTATTTGATTCATGACATCACAGATGACAGGAGTCAGAAAAGGGAATTTTGGTTTGACTTTCGAGGCATTTATTTTGGTTGAATGTGGAATTTTATGACTTCTGTTGTATTCGAACTTGAGGTTCTATTCTTTTCTTCCATTTTCCATTTCTATTCAGTTCGATTCTGCTGCCAAATCTGACAGTTCTGTTCCCCTACTTATTGATCTCTCCATCCTGTTGCTTTAGCCAGCTACGTTTCTTGATCAGTACACCTGTCTATATGAGAGGAAAGTGAAGCAGGCACAATCTGAGGAAACGACAAACAAAAAGAGAAAATAATCAGTTGCGGCAAGGCAAATTACACCTTGAACAAAGCACTTTGCATGTCATTGTGTTGGGGATTCACGCTTGATTGACTGAATGGCTTCTAACGAGCACTGGCGAAAAACACGCGGGGAAAAGGGAGACGTCGGCCGACTCCCCCTGATGGATTGAATCACTGGCGCTCCAAACAAACACATGCGCGCGCACAGTCACTCTGGTGAGCTTTTAACGGTGCAAAGGTGTGCAATCACATTAGTATGCATGCAATGGCGAAAACCTTGCTTACCGATTCTCACTCTAAATATAAACAGTGTGCTATAGTTGTGGGTGTAAGATGAAGAGGGGATGTAGCAGTGGAAACTGTATACTGTCTTCTGGTAAGAGAAAGCTACACTCCTACTTGCCTCCTTTTGCAGAATCACTTCACTAGATGGAGTTGTGTATATAAAAACAGATGGATTGGTTAAAAAAAAATACTAAAAATAAAAAATAAAAACTCCGCTGAGACAAAGGCGCATTATGCTAATGACGGGCCTCTACAACAGATGTTAGTTTCAGTCCTGTGATGTGTTGCTCGCTGCGCTTTGGCTCCGCAGAGATTCACATCTTCAAAGTTGTTGTTGTTTTTTTTATTACATTCTCACTTGTCTATGAAAGCCACAGACTAATCATGAAAAGATCCAATTCTGTGTGTGTGACACGATTTGCGAGATCACTGTCAGTAAAACGTATGCGGAAAACTAGAACAGTGCTTGATGCGGGCCCAAAGCGCCCTATCGCTAACTAAAACAATCAATGTTGGTTGGGAAAACACACCATTTCGCCGTTTGGTTTAAACAGCTCCGACTTGAAATGGAGGGAAAAAAAGTCAACATTGCTATTTTCCACCTTAGGTACTACAATCAGAGGCAGAACAGCACAAATTCAGCAATGACGACACTACTGTCGGGAAAGTTCATTTTCTACGTCAACTAGTTCAACATTCAGTTCTCAAATTTTAAAGTGAACTACTTCAGTCCATAATACAAAATTTTGAACTTCACAGTTTAAAAAATGAACAAGATCATTTCCTGGTGGATTTCGCAAACTGATTGTTTTGTCCTGCTATTACGCTGGTCCCGTCCTGGCCAATCCTGGTATTTCTTGTGTATTGTCAATCACACAGTTGTCATAGTGTAGGAATAATAAGCTATCATACATTTGCTGCAATGAAGAACTGCTTCTGCTTGCAATGAAGACTGCTTTGCTCTGTTCGCACTCACATTCACATAGCCTGGCTATTTGAAGATGACTCAAAAAGCCGAAGAACCACAACATCTAACGCAGCAGAATGGGTCGAGACAGGCTGCTGAGGTCGCCTGTTTACTGTTAAGAAATGATTGCAAACTTGACCACACATGTACTCAGCAATCTTCCACTCACATGCACATAGACACATAGACAAACAAGTACACTGTGTTCCAACTATGCCTTGCACTTGCATTTTTAGGGTTGGAACACCCATTTAACTAGGGGGCGTGGAAAACCAAATAAAAAGAGAGGGTGAGGAGAGGAATCTTCAGAGAGTGCAGGAGTGAATTGTATCAGTCAGTTCCAGTCCTCTGTCCTCGCAAGCACTGAACTGAGAGTCTTCTCTCCTATTTGTGTCGTGTTTAATAGATGTCAAACAGGTAACCCTGACACATAGTGATCCAGATGACAAACTAATTCAAAGGGAATTTAACTGTTAAATTGATTTCTATCACTTGCAAATTCAAATTTGCGTTCTCATCCACATTTAATCGGTAGCAGGCAACTACGCGATTTTTTTGTCTTTCACGACAGTCGCGCTGTCAAATTACCCAATAAATTCACTCTGTGTTGTGGATCGGGCGCGTCGTCACACTTCAAGGCTGAACTTGACAAGACGCCACCCGATCATCGCGTGTTATTTTGCCAAGACCGCTGCGTCGGCACTGGTTTACGGGAGGCAGAACAAAAAATGAGGCAGAACAGGGAGTGTTTGGGTCAATTGAGCGCTTAGGAAAAGTGCGACTGTACATGCGTATGTAAGGCAAGTTGCAAAATGACTGAAGTCCTCTTATTTATGTTTAACAATTTTAAAACACCATAATTCATGTTGTTTCTACTAAGTACTCCCTCAAACGGTCTCCAATTTCAATACTGTAAATGTATAGGATTGTATGGCGAGAAATGTTTCTTGGGAGGAGCAATATGGCGGCTTCAGGACTTCAAATGTCTTGGCCTATCGGCTATCTAGTCATATATTCAGATCAGTGCCAGAACTACAACTACTTCATGCTGTAGCATCTACGAATCATGGGAAATGTAGTCCTACTATGTATCTACTGCGGTCATCAGCCGCTAACACGTACGTTAGGCTTTCTAGCGGCATATTTCTCCAGCGTTACAATGCGTAACCTACTCAAGGTAAACGGCACAGCCAGCTTGCAATAACTATCAGAACTGAGCAAAAAATATTGGATTATGGTGAGTGCACTGCATTGACTTGTTTAGAGCTGTTGAAGAGTCAACCAACATAGCATTTAGCATTAGCAAATGATGCACATGGCATAAGACATGACCTTTCCTTGTCCGGGGCGCCACCCTTGAACAGACACGTTTGCATCGCATGCATTTCCACCTTGTTACAACCTGGCTTGCCTCCATTGCCTGACCCATTTTCTCACCTCCCTCTGCCATCGATAGCAGGAGCTAATAAGGCAATTAAAGCCTAATTAAAGGAGTCTCGAGAAGACGCTGCTTATTTGATTATCTTGCGTGGACCACCACAACAACGTTGCTGGGGGAAAAAATATATATATCATGAAAGGCTTGAAAGTTCTTCATTGCATCTCACCTCAAGGTTACCGGTTGTGTGCGCGTGTCTATCCAAGCAGCCCACTCGTGCACAATCAAAGAGCTCGGTACATGATGTCAGACAGGTTACCGCTTCACGGCATCCTGAATCAAAGTTGCAGATTAAAAGGGAAGGAGAAAGATTTGTCCATGGATTTACGTATGTTGTTTTCATCGTGCCGTACACTGAAACAAAATCTTTACCCCTGAATTAGAAGACCCTTACAATGCATTAGCCTTGTGGTAATTACAAGAAACTCGATTAGGAGGAAGACTACGGCCAAACTGGAGGACTTAAGCTGCAATGCTTGGTAAATGGATTGAGAGTTAATTTAGTGAGCCGGAGGGTGAAACAGCCGTCGGTGAATGCGGGCGCGCTTCCATTTGCAATCACGATACCCTCGCTTTGCTTTTTAAGTGTTTCAATTAGATTGATGTGAGAGTGACGCAACATTAACGACTGTTCATGTATGTCTTTTCTTGTATGCCACTTATTGGTGAGGCATTTTGATTATGGTTTGCACATTCTTGATCATGACACTTTCGAGTATGATAGAATATACTAATGTTTATAATTCCCTGCAGAAATCTCTTGATAAAGCAATCAGTCAGTGAGGCTAAGAAATCAAATTTGAAACTTCACAGACAACATGGCCCAAAAATGAACCTTTAGGCAAGGTTTTCAGTGTAGCACTTTAGAGTACATTTCAAGTTGAACATGCGAGTATGTTCGTGACTGTGCGTGCACGGTGGGAGTCGAGTGGGTGTGCATCGTGAGGCCGCTGCTCTGACTCCTTCCTCTGGCTGCCAGATGGAGATGGAGCAACCCGGAGACTCTATGCCCAAACTCTTTTGACATCTTGAAAAGAAGAGTTCCAACGGGCCTCATTCCATTTCCCCTTTTTACAAATCATTCTGAGCATTTGACTTAATTACCTTATTCTAAAAAAAAAAAAAAAAAAAAAAAAAACTCAAATGATCATTACATGGGAGAGCCCCTGTTTGAATAGCTTGATTGTGAGCCCCCCAAAATGCCTTCATTTAATAGCTTTAAAAGTAAGTAAGTGTCTCTGCAAATGTGCTCATAGATTGACCAGTGATCATTTTAGGGTGTGTCCCTGCTTTCGCCCCAAATCACTTGCCAGGACCCTGAACAGAATAAACAGTATAGAAACTGAGAGACTTTAACCAAACAGATTTGGATTTTAATGAAACTTGGTGTACTTGTTGATAATGATGGGACAACACTAAATCTCAAATTTTAGGTCAAACGAAGCAGGTGTCTTGGCGCTACGGCCTGTCGAAATGCATTTCATGAAAAAAATTAAGCTCAAGTGGTCATGGTCAAAAGGTTACTAAAATATGGGCCAATCTTCTAAACGACTGCAGATTTGGAATCCTTGTTGAATTCAATTTGCTAGTGTTGTTTCGATACCGTTTTTTGGCCCCCGATACCGATACCGATGCCGATACCCAGCTTTGCAGTATCGGCCGATACCGATACCATACCGATACCGAAAGTTTATTTTCCTCAACATGAAAAAGCTGTCCTGCTATTGGTTCAGAGCATTCAAGGGCCAATAGGATATCTTAGATCGGCATGCAGTGAGCATGTTACATATCAGTGAATGTCGTACACGAGCAAGACAAAGATGGTGCATCCAAAATCCTATATTAGCGTTGGAATTAATGGTATCGGCATGTTACTTGTGAGTAGTCACCGATACCGATACCACTATTTTAATGCAGTATCGGCACCTCTGCCCCTTTTTGCCCAAAAATGTCAACATTCAGTGTGCCAGAGCTCCAAAACCACTGCTCTGACTGACCTCAAATTTGACATTTAGTGTTCTACCATTACTATCAACAAGTACACAAAGTTTCATTCCAATCAAAATCTAACTAAGCCTAACAACTATAACATATTGTATAACTTGACCTACAAATGAGTACCTTCTGTATGTTTTTAGGCTTTTTACACAACCACTCCAGATAAACCAAGCAAGTTTTAATTAATGCATCTGATTGAAGCAGAGTCGCTCACATTTATGTTCATATTGTCAAATGTCTGCGTAAAATAGGCTAAGTGCTAACAGGCCGCCTGAGAAGTAGCAGATGTCGTACAAATTGTTACCATCAAGCGAAGCTTTAAGAAATGACGTGCTCATAAATCTGGGAATCGACTTTCTGGGGCATTCCCATTAACCACAAAAAAAGACACGGAACTCTTATTAATCAATCTTTTATGCTTGTATATAAACAAGAATTAGACTCATATTTTTTTTTTTTGCACACCCACCCCCGGTGATAAGTAGTCGCTGAGAATTGCCTCGTTATTTTACAATCATTCCGACATCACCTGGCATTTATGTGTCTGCTCCAATCCTGCTGAGTAGGTATTAGCTTGTTCCTCATTACTTTATAATTGCTGACTTTTTGTGCGCCCTCAACAAGAAATGAAAAATGCTGAGTAGTCGGTTAAGCGTGGATTAAGTGTGAGTCCGCGAAGTCCAATAGCCTGCCCTCCCTCGGCTCTGTTTTAGCTCTCAATCGAGGGACATACGTGGCGCTTTCGCAGCCACATGCTTAGCTCTGTTGACAAGTATGCATATTATTCTGAGGCAGGACAAGGACCTTATTGGATTTTAATTATATGCGCCTCTATTTGATTAAGTACACCAGGGTCAAATGGGCACATTTGTTTGTCATGAAGGCAATTAATTGACATATAATGGTTACTGCAGACATAATGTATGTCATCAAAGACAATTGTTCATGCCCACGACGGCCATTTTAAACTGTGTGTATCTGTGAAAATACCAAAATAAAGTCTAACCCGCCTCAAATTTAGAGTGACACTCGTGCTAGACTTGCACTTGCCATGAAAATGGAGCCTTTTTTCTTTAGCTGGGCACTTCTTTTACCTTACGCTGACAAGCTAGCCATTAGCATCATTGGCATCCGCTATTGCCTTTCTCTGCATCATCTTGAGACCAAGCGGCTGCGGTGTTAAATCCACAAGTCACTTTGTCTGCCAATCAGACCTCTACCGGAAACTTCCATCACGGTTAAAAACAATTTAATTCATCTGCAATCACAGAACTGAAGACTAGATGAATTTCCAGTCCAGCAATTTGATAATAACTCTTTGACTGCCAAAAACGTTTAATAACGTATTGTAAAATCCTAATGAATGCCGCCAAAAACGTTAATTTACGTTTACTACGGGGGGGTTTTTGTTTTGTTTTTTAATGGGCAGCTCAATGTCTTGTGCAGCACTGCCTCGTCACTAAACAAAAAAATTGTGTCAAAGTCACTGTTGCTGTTGTGCAAAAAAATTTATCTTTTCACAAAAAGCTTGTTTTTCTCTTAATATTTTTGTGTTTTCGCTCATGTCACTCAAATGACCTAATTTCAAATGGTGATCACGAAAGAACGGAATAAGTTAGAAACAGACTTTTTTTTTCTCATGAAAGAATGGAATCCAATCTTTTGTATGGTATCCACCATATTTATGTCGTCATACCGTACAATATTCTGTTTGCTTTGAAAGATGAGTGAAAATGCTCCAAATCGGCTGCTACCGTTGAGTTTTTTTGGATAACATTTGGCAGTCAAAGAGATAAACTACTGCTGGTGAACACCGTCAGCCTCGTCAAAGACAAATTTCTGCCACCTGTGACAGACGAATAATGTTTCGATTTATCGTTCTACTTTCTAAGTTATCAATGTTTTTGTTTTTTACACTTCTCAATCATCCGTAAAGGACCCCTAGCTGTCCATGAAGTTGCCTAAATAAAACACACTGGCCATTTGTGTTCACACACCCTGTTGTTATAAATATATAATAATGTCTGATTAATCTTTCTTTAGAGCATCACATCTAACTATGACGACCCTAATAAATATGGGAACTACTTCTCTTGTATTTAAAGGTCATACGTGTATATTAATGAGCTTTAATGAGCTCTCTGGTGGCTGCATGTGAGGAGGGATAACTGCAAAAAAAGTGTTAGAAAATTAATCATATTCATATATAGGCACATATTTTTTTAAATCTCGCAGTGATGACAAACTTTCAGTCTGGCCCGATGCGCATTGCAAAGGCCAATCAAGCCCTCATGCAAAAGGGGCAAATTACCATATTCACAGGAACAAAATGGCCGCCTTAATTGCAGCTACATTGAGGCTGTGTTCTTCACGCCTCCTCATCACCCTTTTTCCCTCCATCACCAGCCTTTTTTTTGTTATTCTTTTGCATTTCACTTCATTCTTCCTCCAATCACTCAGTCATCAGATGGCTATTGTGTGGACGTGGGTGGGGGTGCGAGAGCTTGTAGAGGCTGTCATCATCGTACCGCAGCACAAAATGACAATAATATCAGGCTGGCACACTTGCCGTGTCAGTCTTTCTTTTTTGTCGCTCATACGTTCCCATCGCAACGCTTTTGTTTGTCTCTTGACGTCTTTTGTGTAAAAGTTCATCTCGATTGTTCAGACTGCTCGCTTGTCAGTTTACAGTCCCTAAATTGTTCTTCGGTGAGCCGATTGGAACATAATGGTGACATCAATTTTAATCCATATGAACATGCCAACTCTGCTGGCCTTTCTTTTTTTATGCATTTATCCTAATGTATTTTTTATGATTTATTTTATTGTAACCACCCCCCTCCACCATTAATTTACAAGACCTACATTTTTTTTAATGAATTAAAAAGAAAATTTAGAGATAATTTTTTAATCATTCTCCTTAATTTTTCATTGAATAACGCATGCATCTTAATGAATACTATATGCAAGAAGTAAGTGGGTTAATGATAATCCAACTTAGGGCTTCCCTGGTGGAGGTCGTCACCCTACTGAATGTCATTTCATGATGAAAAGCTGCTTAGCTTTCAGACTGTGTTCCTCCATCCTACTGTGAATCCGCCTTCCATGTTCGCTGCCGTTAATGCAAACAATGTCAGAGCTACTGTACGCTGTCACCGCTTGTCGTCTGCCGCTGTTACTCGTAGTTTGTCTTCCCTCGCTGTCGCCCAAGTGTGTTCACATTGCGCCAAAGATGTGACGGCATCAGTCACGCTTGTGGGAAAGGGGGGAACCTGTGAGTGCAAGGAGGGAAGAGTCCCAGGTGGTTTTCACAGTTGGACATCGGAGATAAGATGAGGTCTTGACTGCTGTTAAGCGGAATTTCCATACAGTCGAAACACTCAATGCCAATCTGCCAGGAGGAGAAGCAGGTTTTCTCTCTCTCAGCTCCATCCTGCTAGTCAATAATTATAATTCATTGTGTTTACATTATTATTTGACTTCCTCAGACGGACCTTTTCATGTCGTGACAGGTACTCCTGGGTGGCAAAAGACTGAACTTTTTCTGATTGCACCATGAGGAAACAAACCCTAGAATATCATTTAACTCATTTGCTCCCAATAACGTGTAAGTACGTTTTTTTTATGTTTCACGTGTCCCAAAGACGTATTTATACGTTTTTTGTTTTTTTTGTTTTTTTTTTATGCTAAAGCATTCAGAAGGCTTTGATGCAGCCTCTCAACTGCAAAGAACGGTTGCAGAAATGGTAGTTATTACACAAACGGCCAGCAGGTGGCAGCAGCGCAAAGGAGATCAACCAGGGCCATGTAGAAAAAAAGCGCAATTACTTACAATTTTAAATAGATTTGTGAAAACTGATGAAACTTAGCTCTCTTCTAATGCTAATTGCTGCAAAACGGTAACAGATAGAAACATACTTTTTTTCCTGATGAAAGAAGAGACTTTAATCTTTCTTTTGATAGGTTCCATGCTTTTATAGCAATTGAACACAATATTCTGTGGGCCTTGCAAAATCAGTCAAAATTCAGTAAAACAGCCGGGAGCGAACGGGATTGTCTCTGTGAAAATGGCTGGGAGCGAATGAGACAAGGCACGGCGATTGAGAAAACAAGGTCAATGACTTAAATGATGATATAAGCCTTCTTCACTACTGTAGTTTAAATGTGGAAAGTGCCAATTGAACAGAAGATGTTATATGAGATAAACTGTTTGGAGGGCAGACGGAATGTCATAATGTAAATTTCCACAGCTGACTTGATTCAAAGACTAATAGTTAATTAACATAATCAGTGAGGGACTGGCTAATCAATCGACAGAGACGTGCTTTTGACACTGAAATGTTCAACACACTGTCGTTTGGACAGATTAGACCTTCTTCCGCATCAAGCAGAAAAGGCTCTATAGCTGCTTATTCGACCCTTCTGGCATCCAGTAGCTAGTTCAACTGAGAATATGCAATCTTATGGTCGTTATTCTTAGTATAGCGAGCATCAAAGATAGAATTAGTGGAGGTTCCCATTAGAACTTTATACTACACAAACCAAACATTTTCTGCAAACCCAAAGATGGCTGTTTAGATCTCACCTACAGGTTCAGAATAAGAATCAAATACACTGGATTTTAAGTTTCAAAATTTGGGGCGGCGAGAAAACCTTAACCTTTAAAGGTGGCACAAACCCAAAGGAACTCCAGTGACCCAACTATATAGTAGACTATTTGTTGTAGACAGGGCCCGAGTCAAGTCATAAATAGAAAAAGAGCAATTAATGCCCACCCACAAGGTTTGTAATCACAAACAGATTCCATAATTTCTATTAGATGAATCTATGCCCTTACAAAAATAGCTCCTCTTCTCATGTCAATATAGTTCCTTGGTACTACAAGATGAAAGCCATGTCTTTTTTTTCGGGGTCATCACTTTGGCCTGAGCATAAAACAGCAAATAGGTGAGTTTTTCAGCAAATAACAGAGGAAAACGCAAAGATGAAAATGTTGTCCCATGAATACAGCATATCCATTGTTTTTGTATCAAATAAAAAGTACGTTTTCCAAACTATTTCCCCCGTAATCAAGTCAGTGCATTCTGTTGAGTTAAAATGATTATTGTGACATGCTCACTTGCATGAGATAGTTGACACCTCAGGCAAATATTTATATCCGTGTTGATCTGTTGGCTGATGCGCGCTGTATCACTTGTGCCCTATTTGTGTTTTTAATTTTTCAAAACATTTGACAGCCTGCGCCTTTCTCCTCGCCGCCATCGCTTTGTTCACGTGAGCGCTGAGGGAACTCCTGCGCCAATTAAAGCGACCTGTCACGTTTATTCTCACTGTCATTAGCCGGCGCTCAAACCTTGGATTTCGATGGCGTGCTGACGGAGTGCTAAATACGCTCCCTCTGCTTGCCTCGTAAAGAATAAGCGATTCAGCGCGCCCTTGTTCCCACTGACACTTTAATAGTGTGATAAATTCAGTTAGGAAGATGTGATTTTTAAAAACAGCCCGAGGATATTTACAGCACGTCGCAGCAACGCGACTTATTATTATGTATTGCAGATAGAGCGAGTGAAAAAACAACAAATGTGCCGTAGCTGTATTAAATGTGAGGCTGAATTAACAGTGCAGATATGTCTCAATGTGTTCAGAATGGGAGGCCTTTGGGAAAAAAAAAAAAAAAACAGCCTCTTAATAATGCTTGACGGGTCTTCTGGTGGCAAACTAAAGGCTCATTAGAAGACGCTAACTAGTCCCTGGTAGCGGAAGATGTTGCTCTCTAATAAAGAACGGACTAATTGGCTGATTACATTCATAGCCAGAGCTCAGGAGCGCCCCGCACACTGACCTCATTTAGGCAGGCCAGCGTTTAGAATGCGTGTCGTCAAACTGGGGTCACGATATGGGAGGCCTGTTTCATAAGGCTGGCTCCACACTGCGGGTCGAAGTGCCCCAATTCAGATATTAAGTCGAGACGAGGTACATCCAATTTGTGCACTCACGTTGGCACACGTCTGATAATCGGCTCATTTTTAGCCACATTTTGAAAAGGCCTGTTTGGTACCTGATTTGATGGTTTTTTTTGTTTTTTTTTTAAGTTGACCTAATGCTGGCAAAAACCTGTGAGTTTAGTAATGACATAATCAATAGATTGGGGCATTTCTTTGACTGGGCTCTTTATTCCTGCCCACCATTAGTCTGAACACAGCCGACTAATTTCGCAGCCGTTAGAAAACGACTCATTTTATTCCCTGTAACCCCTTCAAGACCCGCATTTTTTATGCTGGGCTTTTTTTTTTTTTTTTTCAAATGCTGATTTTGACTCTTTTTTTTTTTTTCTTTTTTTTCCCCCCCACATAAAATCAACATGGATAAAAAAATTAAAAAAAATAAAAATGGAAATATCTCATGTTTTTATTTGTTATAGTAGACGCCTAGTATGGCTGCAATGTGTTGTAAACTTACCAAGCTTATGTGTAACATTTTTAACATGAACATCATGCAAATCAACTTGTGATTGTGATTGGTTAGCTAAGATCCAACCATGAACCAGAAGTGTTGACATCATCCAATTATGCGTTTTATTGGTTTAGGCAAGCAAATATGTCATGTCCATTACAATCATCTATGGGCCCGAAGGGATTAAATTTGGATGCAGAAACTGACTTATTAGAGTCCAAGGTGGAGATTGAAGCCCAGAAATTTTGTTTATAAGGAACTATAAGCAGACCTCCAAGCACGAACGCACGAAGCTCACGCGAATAATAAACTATGATGGCATCTTGTTGGAAAATGGAGAAAAAGGGGGGAAAAAAAGTCTTGGTTCATCCAATACCACTACACCGAGTGTAGATCAACACAACGGACACTTTTGAGGTTTATTGGGTTTGCTAGCCCACAAGCTAATGAGCTAGCAAGCTAACAAGCTAAGGGCGCTCAACCACGGCTGGGTCGTCCAATGTCAGTGCCCCGCTTGGTCTTTTGGACTTATATTTATTTATTTATTTATTTATTTATTTATTTATTTATTTATTTATTTAGTTTTGACACATTGACAAACATTCAAAACTGTTTTAAAAATACTGACTAAAGCTAATACCGTATTTTCCGCTCCTATAAGGTGCGTCGGATTATGGCGCACCTTAAATGAATGGCCTATTTAAAAATATTTTCCATATATAAAGGCACATCGCATTATAAGGCACATAGAATAGAAGCTACAGTAGTGGCTGGGGTTGCGTTAAGCATACACTAGAGGGAGCTACGTTAAAGAGAATCTCAACAAAACAGATGAGTCGGTCAATATTTATTACCGGTAACAGAATACAAACCAGCGTTCTGACAACTCTGTTCACTCGAAAAGCAGGTTACCGGTAGTGCAGTCACAATATGGTTACATATTAACAGTACAATAACTCAACATTGTTCAAACGTTAAGTTAATATCCATATTTACATTATCTCACAGCCTTGTTCAGGTGTGGGACTACCATTCTAACTGCTGTTACTTCGGTGACGCCCCCTGACTACGGTAGCCGTATTTAACCAATATTGATCCACATAAAAGGTGCACCTGATTATAAGGCACACTGTCAGATTTTGAGAAAATTAAAGGCTTTTATAGTGCGGAAAATATGGTACTCCAAAACTAATGCGTTTTTATGCATTCACACTTAGTAGGCTTGTTAACTAAACTCGTCTCTGTGTCAAATCTTTAAACAGTGTACGACACCATAGCTTTGTTTGATACCAATGGATGGTGCCAAAACATAGAATATGGTATGGACGTATTTGAGGCACTTTCTGCCTTCACATCCCTGTTGCAAGATAAATCAAGGGGGAAAAAAAATAATGAAGAGCAACAACTCATACAAGCAAAATAATAAAAATTGAGAGAGGAGTGCGGTTGACCTGAAGGAAAGTCTTTGACAGGGACCCACGCGGCAGGCAGCACAAGTGTAGGACCGTGACACCAGAACTGAGCGCACGGTCATCCATCACTGTGGCAACCCGGCCCGTCAGCGCCACAAGCTTGGGGGACGTGACGGCGGTGCCGGGGCAGATGGGAAGGGAGGCCGAGACCCAGTATCCTCCTTCTTGAGGCAGGGAGGCGGGACGAAGGACAGGATGAGCACATGCACACACACACACACACACGCACACACACGCGTCCAAGGTAAAATAGGGGCTAAAATGGGTGTTGACCTGCGACCTTCACTGTCTCTGTGTCCACTCCACAGACAAGACTGTCTGGAGCAGGAAGTGCACACATCCATCATCTCGGCCCTCGTGACTGCTGACAACCAAAAGTCTGGCTCGTGTGTGTGCGTGAGAGCATGTACTGTACGAGCGAGAATCTCGATTTGAAGATGTCCGAAGGCCATGATTACAATATATCACGGTTTCCATTACCTTAATCATAGAATTCATTCATTGTTTTACAATATAATAATTCTCTTTTATACACTACAACTAAGAAAGTGTATCTTGAACATATCTGTCATTCATTTTGTGTTAATTAGGGGCAGATGTTATAAGTTTCTTCTTTCTGCCCCTTTTTTTTTAAAGAGTAAAATACATAAATGAAATTAAATACCTAATTTAAATGGAATAAAATGTTTTACGTGTGTACAAATGCAAAAGGCCGTTATTGTTAGTGGTGATGTGGATTGCACATTTGCACTTTTGCAGTTTAAAATAAATCATATTTGGCTACTTTTATCAGAGGATATTTATATAGTATCAATATACCATAAATACAAATCAATTTGGTTTAAATTTAATTTCATTTGTAAGTTTGTCAAACTTTTTTTTCAGATCATTTTTTGTGGTTTAATCTTTGAATTATTTGTATTAACGATATATCAGTAGGTTGTTGTATTTTTTTTCATTGCAATGCAGTATTTACACTTGTGTATTTTTTTTTTTTTACATATGTATTCATTTGTATGAATTTAAATAATTGAGAATGTTATTTATTTATTTATTCTTTTTCTTTCTTTTTTTTTTTTAAATCCCCTTAGTAACTAGCGTTTTTAATGTACAGTATTTGTACTCACAGTTTATTAATTTATTTTATTTTTATGGTCCTGGGGGAAAAAAAAAAAAACATTTGACTTGTATGTATGTCTTTCTGTCTCTATCTTGGTAATTATTTTGTACTGCAATATTTCTTTTGTTTTATTTTTTACTTGAGTATTTTTTAAACCATTTTCATGATATTTGTAAAAATGTGTTTCTATTACTGAAATATATTGTTTACTACTGTTATGGTCTCCATCTGTTGTGGTGGCTAACAAAAGTTAATAATCAAATAACCGAGCGCGCACTTTGGTAATTTTCTTACCATTTCAAACATCCCATTAAATGACCATGAGGTCTTGCCAGTGAATTAGCAAACACAGATAAACACTTAGTGAGCAGATGATCAAGTGCTGTATGAACAAATGAGCAAGGTTGCATCCCACTTAATTAAATAACATCTTATCTGTGATTCAACAGTTCAATGAAAAGCTGTTGTGGTTAAATCCAAGTCCCTCAGGTGCACCTATTGTTTTTTGTTTTGTTTTTTCCTCCCGAGCAATTACGTGTGTTTTATTCAGAATAAAGACGACTGCACGGCATTCAATTACTCCTGTGTCAGATGTTCTTGCGTCACAGAAGTGGGAAAGCAACACTTCATTTCATTTAGATTTCACTAAATCGTAAGATTGCAAGAGGAGATGAAAATGTAACTCGGTTTGTAGTCTGCGTGGGAAAAGGCAATCATCCCAGTGTAGAGCTACACTGTGATTTTGATATTATTACACGAGAGCGGCTTTCACGTCATTCTCGTGGATTGTGACTGATATACTGGATGTGGTACGACAGTCCAGGATTACTTTCAGAGTTTAAAGTAAGTAATGTTGGCGATTGACAAGCAGATGACTAAGAAGTCACCACACAATGAAATTATTGCAATCAAGAACCATACATAATAATTTTATAAAGGAAGTTTCTATTATGTTCTTACTCTAGTAGCTTATTACAGAAATATGTCATATGTAGTGCTGTCACAATTTAATATTTTTATAATAAATTTATCTATTGACTATTCCATTGATTAATCTACTAATCTGATTAATTTTAGTTTGTCATTAAAATGTATTACAAAAGCATTTTTTCCAGCCTGATCACTGTTTATTAACCAGTGATTGGTGTTTATTTTCTACTTTGTATTCATATAGTGATTTAAAAAAAGGGAGGGATTTATGTTGTTTATGTTACAAGTTGGGTTATTGTTTTCCCAAGTAAAAACAGATGTTTGCAAATGTCTTATTTTGATTAAACACATAATCAGTCTTCTTTTATGAATGACTGCATATATCAGTGAACAATTACTGTTGATATGCTGAAATCCGAGCATATCAACAATTTCAAATTAAAAAATGTCTCCAATTATTTGATTATTAAACTAGTTGTCGATTAATTTGGTAATCGATTACTTGTCGAGTAATTATGACAGCTCTAATATGGTAATAAAAAAATTAATAACATGGTAAAATAATAATTAAAAAGCAGGGATGGGCGAGTACCCATACCAGCCTTTTTTCAAGTACTCGAGTGCTCGTGACGCAGACGAGTACAAGCAACCGATGGCAGAGGGGAAAAACGTTAAGTGAGTCGTCCTCCTTGCCTGTAACTGGCGCTAGCTTGCAGCAGTTTTTCACCAAAACTTCACCGGTTTGGAAATACTTCAAAATTGTGAATCTTAAACTAAAAGAGCATTTTTGTGTTTTATTTTGAACGTTAAGACTATTGAAAAGTGACTGTGCTGTTTTTTTTTTGGTCAAATCTATTTGTTTAAAAATATCTTTTAGTGATTTTTTTTATTCGTCAAAATGTACTACTGGTATCGGCAGTTGGTATCGGTATCGGTGAGTACTGCGGGTCTGAAGTATCGGTATCGGTATAGGTCTGAAAAAAAGTGGTATCGAACATCCCTATTAAAAAGGATTGTTAAAAAAGAAGTTGTGAAAAAGTATTGGGAAATTTGCAAATTGATTGTAAATAAGAGTGTTGATCAAATGCATCAAACGCAAAAGTGGGTAGATTCGGCAAAAATTGTACTCAAGAGCACCAAGACCACATAACACTCAGTACTCAATGAAAAAACTACTCATGTACTGAGTACTTCATAAATATTAAATACAAAAAAGTGTCAAATGGGAATGTGAATCTTCAGCCGATGCCCAACTGATATCACTTTAACTATAACAGTAATAAATCAAATCTTTCTAAAATAACAAATCATTTCATGGTGTATTTGTCCCTTGTCAGGAAACAAACTCATCAGTCATAGAAAACCACTAGTGTCTGCATAAGTGCAACCAAGGGATCTATACAAACCATTAGGAGAAATGAAGACGATAGGGATTGTTGCTATTGATTAATGTGTATCATCAATATTGCAATTGGACGGGAGGGAGGAAAGTGGCGAAAAAGAAGAGACAGAGCGGAGTTTGGAAGTTAAACACTGTGCAAAAGTAGATCAGCAGCCCTGTGGAGAGCCTCCCAGCAACATCTAATGATAGACTAAATGGCTCTTCTGGAACACTGCCTGTTCCAGCACATTTCAAACTGCGTCTGCGACTCGAGCAGTGACGCAATCGCAAACTGCAGACGTGTCCTTTTTACACACAAATACGTGCGTGTTTTTGTGTCCTTTTCGCACCGTGACACACTTTGAATTGTGGGAACTTCACAATTTCCCCCATTTAGCACACTTGAGTTATTTGGGCAGAACACATTGGCGCGCATGTTGCTAGCAGACACGGACAAATACTTGACAGTCCATTAAAGCTCTTCACAAACTCAACAGGCACCAATGAGGCTCCATTAGTGCAAAAGCAGACGAAAGGCTGTCGCTGTTTTGTTTTTGTATTTCTGGGAGCTGCTTGAGGGGGTCAAGTACAGTATGGACGGCCTTTTAGAGGTTAAGCCACATCATTTCAATCACATTCAAGTCTGGACTTTGATTCGGCCACTCCAAAACCTTGATTTTTGTTTTGAAGCCATTTAGAAGTCAACGTGCTCGCGTGCTGATGTGTTTTTGATCGTTGTCGTGATGCAGAACCCAAATGTGCTTCAGCTTGTGGTCACAAACTGATTTCCCAAATATTCTCCCTCAGGATGTTCCGGTAGAGAGCAGAATTCATGGTTCCATCAATCACAGCAAGTTATCCAGGTGCTGAAGTAGCAAAGCACGACCACCCAGGGCTGGACTGCCCATCTGGCATACAGGGCAGATGCCCGGCGGGCACCTTTTCATTATTTTTTTCCTACATTTTACCACAAGCGATTGGCCCACAATTTAGAAGGATCAGTCTCTTAATCCATTTCAAACATAGATAGCAAACTGTAACAGTATGATGGGAAACTATGCAAAAAAACAACAACAACAATTTTGGAAGGGTCAAATACTTTTTCATGACACTTCATGGCCACCGCATAAAAATGCACATTTTTTTATTTTTTTTCCAATGGATAGCTATTTGAATCCGCACTTGAATGAAACCCGTATGCAAGGGAAATAGAGCATCTGACAAACGACATAATGAGTTTGATTGATTGCTCTCTTTGCTAATTGCATACAAAATGAAAACCATCTCCGACTATTCCTGGGAGTGATTATAACACTTTGTGATCAGCATCGTGGGCTAGGTGCCGGCTGAAGCATGAAACGCTGCGAAGAAAGTATGCTTTTATTGCTACATTAGTATGTGGCTCACATCCTGCTGATACACTGCTAATTAGCCCCGAGCTCAGAATGGGCACGGTTCCAATTAGTGGTCGATGTGCCCTTTTCAGTGCACAACAGTCATTCCCGAGTGTGTGTGCGCGTGTGTGCGTTTGTGTTTGTGTGTGCAGTGACAAGCGGCCACCGCCGGAATGTCAGCAGAGAGGTGATAATTTGTTTTTGTTTGTTTTTTTCCAGGGCTGTGGAGCAAGAGTGTTTGGCTAGCAGGTTTCAAATACATAATGATAATAAAGTGTTCAGTACAGACTGTGGATTTAAGACAAGGCCAATGTAAACCAAATTTTTTTTTCCAGTAATATTTTAGAAATAATGTAGATTTAGCTATTTGTCCAAGAAAAAACATGTATCTGCAAATGTATTTGTTTTTTTATTTATGAAAACAAAAAAATTGTTATCAATTATCAAACAATGTGTTCGATTTTTCATCATATATTTGTATATAGCCTTCCTTAAGAATATGACAACCTATTAGGGTCAAGTATAAAAATGTTATTTTTAGAGGGTAAACTTCATAAAAGTCAAACTTCATAAACTCAGAACATTTTTTTTTTTAAATTACTTAGGTAACATGGCTGAGCTTGAGTTGAGATATAGTTATCAATATCAATTAAAATATCAATATCAATATCAACGTAAAATATCAATTTTACAGAAAAATAAATGAGTAAACTTACTTTGGGCTTTGTAATCATTCAGGCTACTCATTTAGATTTGTTAAATTATTTTTAAATTATCCATCCATCCATTTTCTTGACCGCTTAATCCTCACAAGGGTCGCGGGGGCTGCTGGCGCCTATCTCAGCTGGCTCTGGGCAGTAGGCAGGGGACACCCTGGACTGGTTGCCAGCCAATCGCAGTATTTTTAAATTATTT
Organism: Festucalex cinctus; assembly: GCF_051991245.1. Taxonomy (NCBI): domain Eukaryota; kingdom Metazoa; phylum Chordata; class Actinopteri; order Syngnathiformes; family Syngnathidae; genus Festucalex; species Festucalex cinctus. Next base: position 9,163,681 of record NC_135422.1, on the reverse strand, counting down.
TATTTCAATTGTTATTTTTATTTTATTAATATTTTGAAAATATTTAAAAAAATATTTCAAAACTCATTTGAAGATTAAATTAAAAAAAATCTTGGTGGTGCTACAGCTTGATTAAAAAATAAAAGTTATGCAGTTTATATTAGTCATTTTTTCTTCTATAAAAAGTGTAATATTTGACAAAAATTAATGATAATGAAACCCTTTTATGCCTCATGCTGCTGGCTTGATAAGACGGAGCCAAATGCTAATTAAAACACTGCCTGTACTGCTAATAAAGGCTTTATGATGAGGTTTATGAATATAATTGATCTCAAGGGGAAAGTTTGTTTTGAAAGAAAGAAACTCCACTGTGACACAAAACCTCTGAGCTTTTCAGAGGTTTGCGTTTGCTCTTCTTCTTCTCTATTCTCTTCCCTGGTAGGTCAGGTCATTCGTCTTGAGGCCTTCTCAGATGTCAGAGCAGCGCGTGGCTCAATCGATCAGGGAGACCGACTGCCCTTTATTTGGAGGTGCGCGTTTGTGTTTTCATGCACACGTGTGCACAAACAAGACATCTGATTCAGGGACATTCTTACTAGAAAACACTTTACATCACTTCTCGGGTGTTTTCTGCTTGCCTATTCTATTGACATTTCGCTTATTTTATTATATATTTTTTAGACTATATGTATATGTCAAATCAAGTCATGTTTCTTTATATAGCCCTTATACTCATATTCACATACTGAGAAAAATGCTGTTATGCTTTCATCAAAAGTTAATAAAAAATCCAACAAATATAATTTTAATTATAATTCGTCTTATGTAGCTAGTTATTGTTTTGTTTAGATGGCTAATTGTTAGCCTTTGATTTAAGTTTAAAATATATGGTGCGACAATTTCAATGATAGTTGTATGTCCTAAATTATAGATGTCCTAAATTGTAGAAGTAATACTAAAGAATAAAAATTTTATGTGTTTTTATAATAAATCAACTGTCTGATAAAAATCCTTATCCGCCAGTGACCCTTGTACTGTTCAGCAAGAGAACTGAGTGCGATGCTAGCTTCTTGCGCTTGCTAGCTTCCGCCTCGGTTAACATTTATACATTACATTACTGATAGACTTCATTTTATATTTGTGTTTAACAAATGATTGTCCAATCTAGTTTATCTCAATGGGAGATTCTGTTTTGAAAGTCGGCCATTTCACGGACACAACCGAAGTAAAATGAACGTTTTAGAATCTTCGCATGATGGGTCATGCTGGGAAATTGCCGCCAACTGACGTAAGAACAGCTCTCTGGCAACTCTTTGCGCTGATTGCCTCTCATTGTGTCGATTTGAAGCCGATCCAGCAGCAGATGTACAGTATAAAAAAAATAAATAAATAAATAAAAAAAACTTCCTTGAAATAACTGATTTGGGTGATTGTTGCGCCTTGGCAAAAGGTAGGCAGCCACTGAGTGCTTTCCAGATTAGAAATGTGGCAGGTGATGAGGCGGCAGGCAGCTTTTTTTTCGCCCATCAAATCAGTCTGAGAGCTGCAGAAAATCAGTGTATGTGTGCGAATCCCGCGGTGCAAATCACCACTGCAAATGAGAGCGGCTGACAAAGCGCCCGCTGGATAGTCAACAATAATAACACAAGAGAGTGAGAAAGAGAGAAGCTACAACAGAACAACAAAATATAAAACAGGTTTCGGTACGTCACGAAAATTCAGTTCAATATTTTTGTTGAAAACACCTAGAATTGCAGCCTGGCTAATCAAAACTATCTGACACTTGAAATGGTTGCATAATTCTTAAATTGGGTATATTTTTGCCCTTTCACATCTGACAGTTTGCAGTGGACAGCAGTACGTACCGCACAATTCTATTAAAAAATAAACAAATAAAACCTAGTGTTTGCTTCAAGTTTTATTTTTCTTATTAAATAAACATTCAGTAAACCATAATAGATTGTTTTTTTTCGTGCGCATTAACTTCGTTTTGGTCTAACATATTTATATTGGATGTAATTTGACTTTTCGTCACTAGATGGCGGCACATTTATTTAATTTGAGAGTGCAGATTTGAAAGAAGAACAAAAGCAGGAAATATTGTATTTTAGCATAGCCTAGTTTTTGTTGATAATTATTGAACGGCATCCTCTGTTATCCTGCTTTTTAAGCCTACAGAAAGTGACTGCTGTAGTTTTTTTTTTTTTTTTTTTTTTTAATGTACAATACATCTATGGGCAGGATTGATCAATAAAGTTTGTTAGTTTGGAATAAAATGAGATTTGCTTACATTTGCTTATATTTGCTTAAATGCACAATATTTTTGTGTTATCTATTTAACTGAATTATTTTTAAAGCACTTTTAAAACACCTTTAAAAAAAATCACATCCACAAATGCTATAAAAATGTGTCTCTAGGGTATTTCTTTGTCGTGGATTTCACTTATTGCGGCGGTGGTCTGGAGCCAATTTTATTGGCGCCTGAAATGACTTGATGGATTTCCCATTCGTTTCAATACGAAAAGATAATTTGAGATATAATTTTTGTAACGCTCGAAGTGAGGTTATGGAATGAATTCAACTTTTATGTCAAGGCGCCACCGAACATAATGATATATTGACAAGTTATTCACCAAAAGGCTAAACAGCTAAGCTAACAAGACTAGCTATGGTTGCTATGTTTGTATTGATATGGTGATATCTATATCTATTGATATGGTGCATGCAACCTTTACATGGACAGTCTTTCTACCTTTTTTTTTTTTTTTTTTTCAAAACTGTAGAATATTTCTAGTATAGCAACAGTAACCAAGGTGAAGTGGGTGTTTTAATAAAAGGCCTATTAAAGCAGATGAATACCGCCCTCAAATTACCCGTCTTGTGGGTGCATGCGTGCTTTTTGCTGCAACTCCAGCGTGAGAAAAACAGAGGCACACTCCTGCCAATCACGGTCACGGTCAATCAAACTTAATTGGCTTTCCCGCAATCAGACGTTATAGCTTTTAAGGTGAACATCATTTTGACGACTGTTATTGTTAGGAAGAAAAGGCGGAGTGGGGGTAAAAAAAAAATCCAGTCAGAATGTTTAACCTTTCCAAACGCCTGCCTGACTCTCTGGAGCGGATCGCATCTCCACTCTAGCTTCTGTTTATTCCCGTCTTGTTCTTGTGACTGTTGGGGAAAAGAAAAAGAAAAAAAAAGAAATGTACTTTTTTTTTTCTTTGACAGGAACCCCACAACAGCTGTCAGAGACATTCAGCAGCATGAAAAAAAATAGAAAAGCAAAATGCAACATCGTCTAGAGTTGAGGGAGAAAAAAAAACAAGAACGAAATATATTTTGTTTTCTCTCGCTGACTCCGGTATGGACGAGGCATAAAACAGGAAGCTGTGACAGAAAGGGGCTGATTGAAGGTTTGGGGAAAAGCGTTTCTTGGAAAGCTCCCAAATAGTCTTCTCAAAGAAGCACATTTAATGAGGGATTTGAAAATACATTTAAACTTTTAACCCGGGCTTAGTCTCGTCTGGTTGCCCTAACACTTACTCACATTGCTTCGAAACAAAACGTTGTCACACCGTATGGTTCTTTTCAACCTTTATTGAGCCAAGGCACATATTTTACATTAGCAAAATCTCAGGCAACCCAACACCAAATAAAATAACACAAAACATATGTAACAAATTTTGATGATCTTATCTCAATTTTCAGTGATACCTTGACTTATGTATTTCATTCGCACAAATCGACTCATTCCTAAAATGCATCTTACTAATTGTAATGAATTCAAATGTTATTAATCTGTTCCACTCACCACAAAAAAAAACCATCCCCCTTTTTTGGAAGTAAAACAGTACTAAATTGTCAAACATAAGCACTTAGCAAAACATAATAAAAGAATACAAAGAAATACATTGATTTTCTAAAGTTTAATTCAGATGAAAGTCAAGCACAGACTGTAGTACAGTACCCCAACCAGTGCTGGTTGCAGGTCCCACTATTTTGTGGCTTTTTGTTTTTGTTCTTTTTTGTAGCAAGACTGTTTAGTTTGAGCTGGTGTAAGTTTGGAAGAAGAATAACGAAAACAGGTATAACAAGTATTCCCACACAAATTATATTTCATCCTGTGTAATCCTGCTTTTTACGCCAAAAGAAAGTGACGGCTGTAGGTTCACTTTACTATGCTATGTACAGCTATTTTACTATAAGAGATAAGTTTATAATGTTTGTGATTGTATTGTTAATAATTAAGTTATTTAACTTATTACGTAAATAGAAACATAAAACTTCCTTATCCAGGATGAGTATTACTTTTGGGTTGTTTCATTAAGCTGGATTTAACTTTTAGTGAATAAATAGGATATAAAGCATCACCTGTACAATTTTTTAAAGTTTTATGATGCTGACAGAGCCTGGAACAAATGAATTCCCTTCACATTATCCTATGGGAAAAGTTGCTGTTGTAATGAGAACAACTTGGAAGTCAACCAAGGTCATGGAAATAATGGCGTTCCACTTTGGAGGTTCTGCTGTGATTTTTCTGCATGAGAGAAGTGCTCGAATGCAGATGACATCGAAAGTTTGTTTCTTTTTGGCAAGTGCAGACTTTTGGGGCCCGTTACAGGAAGTTGATGCACGCGCGGGTGTATCATCAATGACAACAGACGAAGCAGAAGTAGAAGATGAAACAGCGCGAGGAGACGTGGTGGCACAGCAGGACACAATGAGATGAAGATGAGGCAAAGAAATCAAAAGTCGACTTGCTTCTATTATATATGAGAAAATAAGACGCGGCACAGAACTGGATTTTGAGGGATCTTATTTCTCCCGAATGGTACAGAAGACGGGTTTTCCCATTGGCACGATTTCATCAAGCTGTTCAGTTCAATTTAGTTCAGCGCAATACGGTAATGGTGATGGTGACAAAAATTCACGGCTGCCTTGAGATACGAGTGACCTGACTAACATGTTTTGGTTAGAAAAAAACAAAACTGGGTTCTGATCAAGCAACAAAATCCATATTTAATGACATCATCTGAGGAAAGGAAGTGAGTTGGAAATTGTGTCCCCGTTCAGGTGCAGCGGGTGACCGGCAGATTGAGTCAAACCGTAGCAGCCTGCTGACCAGCTGCTCCTCCACTACGGGGAGGCCTCAATCCCTCTGACGGTCCGCTATAATCCCACTTCCGCCACTTTCAGTGGTAGATACGACCTCGTCCGTCCCTCATCACTATGGCCAGAAATGTCTCGGAAAAGGAAAGGGTGGTGTACAGTATAGATGGGGGTAGCAGAAGGTTGGCGCATCACTCGTTGGCGATGTGATTTGTGACAGCGTGATGCTCCCTAACGCGATTTCCCCTTCGCACGCCTCCTGCCGCGTCAACACGAAGCTCCTGCCGCTTCCGATACGCCATTTTGATATTTTCTTATTTACCTTTGCTCCACGTATACCTCCTCACTCACCACTTTTCGCGCACAGCACCTGCCTTCACACCGCTTTGTTATTTTGCCGGCGTTAATACGCTCGTCTAGCCGCCTGCATTGAATCGCAATCTACTCCGCAGAGATGGAGCATCAAACAGAAAATAAAAGCGCAGAAGAAGAAATGAAACACATGAGAAATGAGTCTGGAAGGAGTCTTGGTTCATGGATTTTTTAATCTTTTGACAAAATTCGTTGCAAGGTGATGACAGGCTAATATTGCTCGTGGTAAATTGATCAAGCTTTGCTCACCTGAGAAATGCGGCGTGCTTGCAGAACAACTTTAGCTAAACAAAATAATATTTTACGGCAGACTCGCACTTCGGCTCCCAAGGACTGTCATGCCAAAGGTGCCGACACAGCAAAATCTGTACTTCTTTTGTTTTGTTTTAAATCTTCATGAGAAAGTTGCTGACTGAACATCCTCTGCAGTGAGTTTAATAAATGGTGAAGAGTGATGACGATTAAAAACAATAAAATAAAAATAGGGAGTTACAATGAGGGCCTGACCGATATGGATTTTATTTTTATTTTTTTAAACCAATGCTGATTCTGATATTTGACAGGATAAAATGCTGATATAGATAGAGCTAGATATAGCTAGATAGTTAGAGATAAAGCTAGATGGCCAGAGATATAGCTTGATAGCTAGATAGCCAGAGATATAGCCGAGATATAGCTAGCTACCTAGCTAGCTAGCTAGCTAGCTCTAGATAGATAGATAGATAGATAGATAGATAGATAGATAGATAGATAGATAGATAGATAGATAGATAGATAGATAGATAGATAGATAGATAGATAGATAGATAGATAGATAGATAGATAGATTTTCCTAGCACTCCTCGCAAACAAATCCCGAATGTTGCAATGTGCTAAATATAATGGAGTCATGTCAGTGGCCATTAACAGCAGAGGGTGGCAACTATTTAGCCTGTGGTTAAATGTGTCTCCAAGCAAGGGTGAATGCAACTGGAAGCCGCACACTGCCTGACCGACCAGTCGGGTTTAACGGACCGTGAATGACGAGCCATCAGCGCGAGGCCCTCAAGACTGGCAGATGCTAATTTAGGACCATAATGATGCACGCACGCACGCAAGCAGACCCCCGCCCCAAAAAAGAATCCAGTCATTAGCAAACGGGAGACGGACTGTGACATTCGTGCACAGGTTTTGATTTGAGGTGAAGCCACCAACTCTTATATCACACTTTTCATTTTCAAAAATATCTTCAGAATAACCTTTGACTTCAAATTGTGACCACAGAACTTTTTAAAGCACATTTCTGCATTTTCAGTTTCACATATTCAAGATTCCCATTACCAACATTTTCCATGATATAGTTGCCTCTTTGTACTCTTTTGTACTTGTACAGAAGAACATTTTAAAAAATATTTGCGCATATTTTGAGTCACTTCAAGAAAAGTCACCAAGTTTGATTGTGAAAAAATGAAGAGAAAAAAAAATCTATTTTTATTGCTGTCAAATATCCAAAGAGATCCAGTTTTAGCCGAACTGTATGTGAGTGTTAAGTTGTGGTGCAGAAAAGCTTATGCAGTGATAAGATGCTTATTTTTCCATATTTGCGATTAGTCAGTGGACAGACTGTTGCACACCTCATTAGAGCCTCGCATGTGTCAGAATGTTAACACAAGACCTTGATTTCAATTTATTTTATTTTTTTTAAAAAGTGCCAATAATGTTGTTTGAAAATCTGCAATGCAACCTTTCGTTTAATGACTCATAAAAGTGAACATGATATCAGCTCTCTACGGCTGGATTTACATTGCACTTCCAATTTAGTGCCTACATACGATTTATTTTGCCATTTATTTAACATCAACATGTTAAATATAATAACCCTTAGGCCTTGTTCGATTTTACTACTCTTTCAGCTTCTTCATGGCCAGACCTGTATTTTATTTTATTTTTTTTAATTTTTTTTAGCATTAAGCTGATGATTTTAACTAAAATCAGTTCTTGTCATCAGTATAAAAAATCCAATCATTTTGATTTCATACTCTTCGAATTTCAACTTGTTTACACGATGCACAGGTTGTGAAAGCACCTCAAATATTCTCAGGAACAACATCTTCTTCTTCTTCTTCTTTTTTTTTTTTATCCTCTATCACTAATACAGCCAGCAGAGGGAGTGTCCACTTCATAAATTAAAAAGTAATTTTCCATAGTCAGCAGAGGGTATCCTGGCATGACATGGAAAATGTTATCATTCCTCTGGACTTCAATAGGCCAAATATTACATGACTTCATTTGTATGTTCAATTCTTGACTGGTTCTCGCCTCTGCCTCAGAGTTCAGTTCAGAGGTTGTGGGTTCAAATCCACATTAAGTTCACTGAAGACTTGAGGTGTGAATAATTATTTTTTCTATACTGTACATGCCCTGCAATTGGCTGACAACCAGTCCAGGTGTACCCCACCTCTTGCCTTTCGTCACCTGGGATAGGCTCCAGCACACCCTCTACTCAGAAGGTAATACACTGAAGAGGGAATGAGTAGGCAGAAAATCCAGAGACCCAACTCCAGGGAGATAAGCATTAAAATCTAATTGACAGCCACCAAAAAGGTTCATATTAGACATTTTTTTGGTTGGGGCACATAAACAATAAATATTTCCAGTGAATAATAATGCAAATCAAAAATGCCTAATAAGGGGCTCACCGTGTTTTTATACAAGGATTAAAAAGTCAGCTTTGCAAAATGCTCCCCTTATAAATTGAGGTGACTTGTAATTCTCACTCACCTTAAACAACAGTAAAAGCACAACTCTTACAAGTCATTTGGAGGAGTTCACGTCGCCACTGCACTCTTCATCTTCAAGCTGGAGAGCCTTCGAAATGAGAGGCTACTCAACCATGAAGACACGGGCACCTCCAAACCATCAACAAGTCCATTTTAATTCTCGACACAGGTGAACAGAGAGGCACTTCTATTAAAATTGGAAATGGCACTGTGGGGGGAAAAAAACTAAATCACATCAAGGCACCAGCAGGGAAAGAGAACGCGAGTGGCGTTGGGCATTGCGAGGGTTGTCAGATGAACCTCGCTGGTAGAAAGAAAATCGGTGCAAGCAATGTAATTTTTAATTTTGTTCAAATGCAAAAGGTCACCCGTCGCGCCACACAATGAATGCGCCACCGCTGGTGATTGCTTTACATTCGTTCATTAAAAAGCTACCATGCTTCGAGGCACAAAGCGAAGATTAAGAACCATTTCCTCTGCCCGCCGTCTGCTCGCCGCTTCTATTTTTTTACGCTCCAGGCTCACGCCGTTCTGTTTCATTATTTAGTTTCTAATTGAAGCACCTGTAGTTATGCCTGGACTGGCTTCAGTGTCCACTGGACTTCATATCTCCTGGTGGTGGCACTCAGTTGGCATCATTTTGCACCATTCTTATCTGTCGGCCCAAAACTTTATATAGAACATTCTCTTCTTGAATCATCTTTGTAATATCCATTCTTTCTCGATTCGTATATGCTGTTAGATGTAATATTCTTGCATTGAAAATGAGACAGCCAACATAGGTTAAAATAACGTTGCTAGCCTTATCAGCCGTCATTGGAATTTTTTATGTTAGCATTAAGCTAGTGCTTAGCTAGTGCTAGTGGTATTTTTGCAAGACAAACTAATATGGTTTGTTTAAGGGGTGATTGTATTTGTTTAATGATTATTTACTTAATTTGGTAGTGGAAATTAACAATTGATTTATTTTTTGAAGAACTGTTCATAATCTGCTAGAAAAGTAAACAGAGCTACAGCATACATTGAGTTTTGCTGGATGCGCAGATTAGCGTTAGCTAGCAGCCTTAGCCTCTGATAAGCGGCACTTTTTTTTTTTTTTTTGCTTGTCTCCATGCACCTTATACACACAGTTTAGTGTTTGAAGTGCAGCCTCCATGAGTGAAAAGGTTTTAATTATATTTTTGAATGCCAGTTCCCCCGCCCCCCGTTCTAAATAAGCAATAATCACTGTATGTAATTGAAGCATAGCAGAACCACTTGCCTCATAACAACTCTCTCCCGACACCCCTGATTGTCATGGCAATTATTCAGCCATTCTAGTAGAAGAGCTCCTTCATTGGAAATTGTCAGAACTGAACTTCAATCCAAATTGTTGCTTTAGGTAAAGATTTGCCATGACCCTGCCAAGAAGAGCCATTCAGGATACAAACAAATGAAAATCTCAGAAACGATTGGCTTATCGGCATTTGCTTGAACCGACCAACAAGCCAGTGGGCACAGTTCCACACAAAACGCGACACACTCACAGATCAATGGATCATGTTTGGATCGTGCCGAGTGTTAAATGCTGACAATGTATCCATCGATTTGGCTCTTTCTGTAGGCATCGATGAGTTGAGTAATGGGAAAAGCAGCATTAACCTTTAGATCAGGGATGGGGAACCTTGTTCCTGTCAGTTTTTATAACGTCACCACAGTGCCAAGAAAGAAAAAAAGAAAAAAAAAGTAATGGAACAAGTGCTTTTGAATGTATGTAATAAGTTTAGAGCTTTTTAAGGGCTACTCTAGGATTTTGTTAGGATCTGTGTACCAAAACCTTTAACAATAACTCAGAGATTTGTCATAAAAGTCGGCATTTTGGTTTGAAGCAGCCATTTTGAGGTCATGTTCTTCATCTTCAAATGGCTTTCTTTCTATTCTTATGTCAACTAAATCAATTATTGAAGGTTACCAATGCTCTGAACTCACTACATTTTGCAGCCATAATTATCCGTTTCAAAATTTACCTACATTTACTTGTAGGTATGTTTAGGAGGCCTACCCCAGAATTAATATCATGAGTAGATCCCAAAAAAGGTCTGAAGAAGCCATGCCATAAAGGACGTCACACAGGACGTCTGCCATTTTGTTTTAAAGTGGTCATCCTATGGGGGATTTGGTCAATTCTAGGGGCACTTGAAAGGTTGTTCTTCAGGATTCGTAAAATAGCGACCAAATTTGACCCACAGACGCTATGCAGGTTTGTGTGACGAGGGTCTTGATGAGATTCACAGGCGACCATCTGACATTATTTAGTATGACTCCTGAGCTCTGCTATAAGGGTTTCCAGATTCATACTGTGTCCCCTTTAAAGGGGCAGAGCTTGAGCCTTCTTTTTTCCCCTCCCCCTTCCACTTACTTTTTAATGTCTCCCTCTGTTGGTGATTGTTATGTTTCTTGTGATTGGGGGAATTGCCCTTTTTTGGGATCAATAAAGAAATGTGTGGCTAACCAATATTTATTCCCAAGTTAAGATTTGTTTGCTGATTATTATGTATCTTGTTTAATGATAACAGTGGACACATTATCCCCAAAGCAATCATAGCTACATGCTTAATATGTAAATGTGCAAACAGAAGAGCTATGTTTCCATGGTAACAATAAGGAAAAAATGATAATTAAAGGCAAGGCCTCAATACGAATGATTGCTGAGATGTTTAAGTAGTATGTGTTTAAAAATCTGGAGAAATTGTTGTCTTATTAATCCCACAGACGGCGCTTTTCGAGCTACATATAAGCGAAAAAAGATAAATAGCACTATAATGGACTGTAATTATAATACAAACAATGTGCTGATCCGACGAAATGGATGACTTGGGCTGAGTGCATTTCCGTCGTGCCTTCCTGGCATTTAATGTGCTGTCGCATCACCTTCCGCTAATGAACTTAAAGCAATACCGCCGGGGACGTGACCAAACTTGATAGCCAGCTTGGAACGAGCACAAGCGCAAAGGGGGTGGAAAGGTCACGCGCTGTCCAAGACGCTCGCTAATGATGCTGCTAACTGCCTAAATAAAGGCAAGCCGGGGAAAAGTGCTGACGCAGATGGAAAAAACAACAACAACAAAAAAGATACAAAGAACTTCCCGTAGCCGCTAACAGGATCCTCTTATACGCTGACTCTCAGCCTCGATTTTCACTTCCAATTAAAGCTTCATTGTATTTTCTTGCACTGTAGTTCATACACAGAGATCATGAACATGCCACTTTCATCATTGACCCGAGTTCATATAACCTGGTGGTGAAGAGCATGCCAAACCAACAGTTGGCACTAAGCCACTAGGCACGTTAGTGATCTCAGTGAACTAGCTACTACATCCATTCAATGTATCTCAGGTACAGCTTCCACAGAATTCGTCATCATTGTTGTTATTATTATTATTATTATTATTATTATTATTATTATGTTTTTTGTTTTTTTGGGTTTTTTTTTTAGACATAGCGAAGCAGCTTGTGGAAACATTTCATAGTGCCTAAACCAGTTAAGAAGTGAAAGCTTTAAGTTTGTAGTATTTTACAATTGGCCACCAGATGTCGCTGTGGGGAGATATTTCGAACGTTCTAAACATGGGGGGTGGTGGGGGGAAGGCACAGGCTGTTTTCGCTAGAAGTGCCCAAAGTATTAATTATTTATTGATTTACTTATTTATTTACTTATGGATTTCTGTATATATGTAATTATTTTTTTTGTCTTTCAAAAGTAAATTTCAACGCTTGATTGTTTATAAAAATAAATAAATACTTAAAAAAAAAAAAAAAAAAGATCTATCCGCACGATGACGTCACACACAACGAGACAGCTGAAGGCACTGATTGAGTCTGACCAGCGACCGATTCGAACACTGCAGTTGCAGCTGCTGCTGTCGGCAAGTTGGTCACTCCGTTTTCGTTTTTTTTTTTTTATTTAATGCCAAAGGCAATAAGATATAGTAGTGTTTAATACAGAACACTCACGAAAAACGCGCCTCGTAATTTGAGCGAACTTGTAGGTATTATCAGAGCCCGGCTATCTTACACTTCATGGCGTGCTAAGTTGCTAGCAGCTAACTTAAGTTAAAATGTACTGACATGAGTTGTAATTAATTAGCCTTTTGTGCTTTTATTCAGCTTGGAGAAAATGGGGTTTAGCAGCTTCTAACATTGCCATTTTATTGATAGTGTGCAGTTTGATACATTGTGTCCTTATGTGTTTTTTTGTGGTACAAATTTGCTAGTTGTAAGCAGCAGTGGTAGTTTTTATGAAGGCGTGCGTGCGTGTGTTTTATAAATATATACATTTGGTGGTGTGCATAATAAGTAATAAGAAATTATGAATCTGTCCCATGAGCAAACTTGTAATTATCGGGTATTTCTAGAATTGTATTAATGTCACTATGTTTATGACATGCATTAGATTATAGTATATCAACATCTCCTTCTGTAGAGATACGACAGAAGGAAAGGCGAAACAAACACAAAGGAGCTGCTGGATGCTGTGAAAAGCAGCCAATGACTTATCAGTTGGATGAAAAATATCACAAATGGTAAGAATAACATAAAATACATTGAAGAACAAGCACAAATTCATTGTTGTGGTTCAGTTAAATATTTTACTACAACGTATAGCTAGTTTGTTATTGATTAGGTGCAAGAGTTGTAAAGTAGATGAATACAAAAGCAAACTGGGCCTTGTTTCCAGATGGAGAGCAAGTAGATAATGATAGATCAGAGTCTCCAAACTGTCAGCAGTTATTCGCAGTGAGCTACTTTCAATGCATAATTGTTGCATTGCATAGACTTGTCTGACCAATTATTCTCCCGTTTTCTTTTGTAGCTTCTACACTCTCTGACCAAATCAATCCAGCTTCCGCAAAATCATCATCATCATCATCATCATCATCATCAATCTCTTCACAGATCTCAAAAGAAGCCATTCAGCATACCCCAACAGGTAAACCATAGACTACTTTTACTTTGCACTGCTCCCTACTAAGCACTGTATATAAGGTGTGTAGTTGTGTAGTTGTGTACTTTGTACAATGACATGGTATGTTGTGAAGAGTTATGAATATTGGCTGCTACAATTCAGACTGCTCAAGATTAAAGAGGGTTGTCATTACAGCCTTACAGAAGTATAGTTGCAATGACTTATATTGTAAATGATGTTTCTGTAAGGTATTTCAAGCTCTTGTTCCAAGTGTAACAGATGCCACCTTGAGCTGTGCAATTGTACTTTAGTATAACCTCACTCAATGCAGGCAAATGCTGACTTTCAGCTCAGCAGTCAGTGCATTCTGCTTCCAAGCTGATGCCAAGGTGATGCCGCGGTTCGAACCCAGAGTCAGTAGACGGAATTCCATCAGTTATACATTGTACTTGTGCCCCCTTTTTTTTTTTTTCTTTCTTTGAGCACCTGCCCCTCCATGTATGCTTCTAAAGTTGGTCTAAAAGTGAATTGTTGCTAAATTGACTCAAGCAATTTTCCTCGTAGTTCTCGGCATTCGTAGTTGTAATGACGGCGAACAATGACGTCATTAGGAAAACTGTTTCCACCTCGTGCATTCCTGCACTCCCACTAAGTGGCGAAACTGAAGCACACTTGTACAATATAATTATGGAAATCACTTTTACACAAAGTCATAGTGAGCCAAATTAACAGGGTTACGTTACACAATATTGAAGTTAAACATCTGTTTTAAGTTTTGACGCTCTTCACCTGTGATTCAAATTGCTGCAAAACTAGATGCTGGTGGTCAGCCTCTCATGAAAACTATTCGCAGAAGCCCGCACATGTGTGACAGTTCAGTTAAGTTTGGAGCCGCCCAAACAAGCATAAAGACAAGTGGCCATTTTAGGGAAGGGAGAAATGCTGTATTAATGAGTGAAGATGTTGACATCCTAAAAAAAAAAAATCTGTGAAAAAGATCTTTTTGCAGAATGTAATCCACAGCACATTTGCCCATCAATGGCCATCAGTGTCATGGGAGCTTTTGTTTATGTCATCCTGGCAAATGGAACCCCCTGATGATTTTGTTCCGTCGTCCTTTCATTACCCCGATAGCACTTCCTCCGTCTGCGCGCCCCTCTGACCTCCTTCTATTCTTCCTCTTGGCTCCCGTCCGCTTGGTCTGGTGTGAAACGGGAAGTGAGGCGCCGCGCGATGCCAGCTCGCACGCTTCCATACACACACACACACATACACACACACACACACACACACTGGAAATGGGCGCCTGCGGGGATCTGTATGGCCTCTCAGATGCCCACAAAAGAGACGTGGACCCTCCAAAAATACAACGGGCCTCTCTATTCAAACGTGTGCAGACGTGCCAGCAGTGGCCACCTGCCTGTAACACGCACACACCCGCTTTCTGAATTCTAGTCATTTTCTGTCCCAAACGGGCCCAGCGCAGCCGTGACGCCGTGTTGAGCGAGAACGGGATTAATATTGTGTTTGTGGAATATGAATTTAACAGTAAAACCAACCTGTTTTTAATCCATCTCGGCATGGCGGCCATTTTACTACTTGCTGTCGACTGAAAAATGGGCTCAGGTAATGACCAATCACGGCTCACGTTTTCTGGGTTTGGTCATGTGACATTTGCAAGCTGAGCCATGATTGGTCATTTCTTGATCTATAGGCATCTATGATGTCATTTTTAGTCAACAGCAAGTGGCAGAATGGCCGTTCAACATTAGTACACCAAAACGCAACTTCAGTTCTAATCTTCAACCTGCTCGGGCCTGCAGGGTCAAAATAAATAACCCAACCTTGAATAAAAGTAATCCAACCTGCTCAAAATCCACAGATGGAATGGGTTAATTTCAGCAAGGCACGATTGTGCTGATCCTTGGGGCTTTTTTGACAAAATCATGCCACAGAGATTTTAAAATGTGGGGTAAAAAGGCTTATAATGTCTTCTTAAAATATGCTAATCAAATTTTCCAAGACGCTGCGGTGGCACACAAAGCGCATCTCAATTTGCACGCCGTTAAAAATGTCAAGTTGTTTGCACGTTTTCAAAGCGTAGCAAACCATTTGCTTAATTTGCAGCATGCTCTTTTGGACACGTCGCAGCCGCCAGCTGACGATGATGTTTATTGGGGGCAAAAAAAAAAAAAAAAGCAGCCAGCTGCAAATATGAAGCATATCTCTTTATATCCATTTGTGTCATCCTCTACTGTTTGTATTTGTGTGCGTGTGTGAGATGAATTTGATGTTTTTCCAGCGTTTGTCAGGTCCAAAAAGCAGACGTGTGAGGATTGATAGGGGTTATCGTTTGAGAACACATCATTCATCAGGACTTGACAAATCAATATCTGACAAAAAAAGAAGAAGAAAAAAACAAAAACATTGCCACAAGCGGCTGCGTCGACCCTGGATGTGGGTGCCTGTTTCGTGTCTGATGAAATCTGAGGCACGTTGGTGTGTGTGTATGTGTGTGCGTGTGCCGTCAGGCTGGCGGTGTGGTCGGGCCTCCACAAGGCGGATTGACAGCGGCGGATTGGACAATATTTATCTACAACTCGACTGAGGAAAATAGTTTGTCCCCGGTGACATTTTCATCGATTGAAACATGTACCCTGCTACCCCTCCTTCCCCCCCTCCCCAATCCCCTCCACTGAAAAATGACTAATCTTATGACTTGTGTTCTCCGTCTGGGTCACGATGTCACGTCACCTGAACAAGATGTTCTCGCTTTCACACATGGATACGTTTTTCCATATCTGATTTAGTAGCGGGCGGCACGGTGGGCGAGTGGTTAGCACGTCCGCCTCCCAGTTCTGAGGACTCCGGTTCGAGTCCAGGCTCCGGCCTTCCTGGGTGGAGTTTGCATGTTCTCCCCGTGCCCGCGTGGGTCTTCTCCGGGTACTCCGGTCTCCTCCCACATTCCAAAAACATGCATGGCAGGTTAATTGAGCGCTTCAAATTGTCCCTTGGTGTGCTTGTGCGCGTGGATGGTTGTTCGTCTCTGTGTGCCCTGCGATTGGTTGGCAACCAGTCCAGGGTGTCCCCCGCCTACTGCCCAGAGCCAGCTGAGATAGGTGCCAGCACCCCCCGCGACCCTTGTGAGGAATAAGCGGTCAAGAAAATGGATGGATGGATTTAGTAGCAATATCTGATTTATTTATTTTTTTTTATTTATTTTTTATGTACAGTGTGAGTGTACCACCTCTTTTAGCAAACGATAGAGATTGGGCGGACAAGCAAATAGCATATTGACAATTCCAAGCTTACGTCAAAAGTCGAAATGGCGGTCAACTCCGCGAAAGGAAGCTCTCCGTTCATTAAAAAGCAATGGACATTGCATCGTTGGAATTTGATTTGTGAGGATTATTTTGATTTCAAAATGTGATGAAAGGTCGTTTGACTAGTATAACAATCTGCCTGGTTTTGTATACTAGTCCCGTTTTTTATTTTTATTTATTTATTTATTTATTTATGTATGTATGTATTTATTTATTTATGCAGATCCCAATTAATTCTAAAAAAAGGACATTATTTAGATGTTGACCAGTATGTTGTAATAAATAAATAGAATTACTGATTTATTCCACATTTCATACATAACATAATTCAAAATGCTTCACATAGAGTCGCAGCCATTTTCACTGATGCAACCCCCTTCGCTCACGGCTGTTTTACTGGATTTTGACTGATGTTCGCAGCAATTAGCATTAGAATATCGTTAAGATTCATTATTATTCACATTCCTGCTGAAAACACTAACCAAAAAGAGCTTGTTGCAACATGGCCCTGCCTGATCTCTTATCTCTCTGTAGCCACCTGTTGGCCGTTTTTTTTTTTTTTTTTTTTTTTTTTTTTTGTAGTAACTACCATTGCTTTAAAACACCTCTCAATGTCAGAAGCTGCATCAAAGCCTTCTGTATGCTCTTGCATTAAAAAAAATGTTTTGGGGAGGGAAGGACAAAGTATTAAAAAACATGTTTCCACGTTTTTAGGTTTGAATGAGTTAAGAATACAACACAAACAGTCAAAAGTCATTTAAAACCAAAGTCAGTAAATAAAAAATAGCTTACTGAAATTACAAAAAGATTGTACTGTACAAAAACAAGATTTGTTTTGAACCTGGATTTTAAATATTTACACTTCATTTGAATGTTTTGAATCTGTATTCATTAATTTTATTCACTTTGCTGATAAAGGATACCAACAAATCGGCGGATCGTATTATACAGAACTACAGAGAGGTGGGTGAGGGGTTGGTTGTTTTAGGGTTGATTTTTGGGGTGCGTATTATTCATAGGATTTTATGGTAATGGATGCCCATTATAAAAATAAAAATAATAAAATCTTGAAAAACACTGATAAACTGCAAATACACCTTTTCCACAAAAATAGGATTAGGTTAAAAAAATAAAATAAATAAAAATAAACAATTAAAAAAAATAGTTAATAATATATATAAAAAAAAAAAAAGTAGCATTCACGTGTCAACATGATTTATGATTTTAGATGTAAAGTGTCTGGCGTTCGACACATCTGTCTTTGTCTCCCCCCATGAGGAACATATCTCCATGGACTTGAAGGTAAATTCCAAACAGATGTGGCCACGGTCATGTGAGCACAAAAGTTTGTAAAAAGACAACTCTACAAAGAGTTAAAGGAGAAATTGTCCAAACAAAAGTTGAAAGAATTCATCTGTAGCCCCATTCGATTTGCTATCGTTTTCATTTTCTATTCCTTTCAAAAGTATTTCTGTGTAATGTTTCTCCAGTGACTCATTGAGACGTGTCTTCGGTAATGGGAGCGGAGATGTTATTCCAATAAACACTTTTGGCTGTCAAATGGAGGCGTCAGGGTTTGGTGTTATTTTTTGGCGCTACCAAGGGGGGGCTTCCCAGCAGCACCGCTACAGGCCCATCTGTTCTCTATTGGCGCGCTGACCCGCACCGCAGCTGCCCTGTCACAACTTTGTTATTTAAAGGTACAGCGCGACCCGCCATCTGCACAGCCGTTTGATGAAGATGGCGGCAACGCGACGGCAGTTGTTATAAATTATGCGCTCGTCTCCATGACTTAAGTCCGTATCGATCTGGGCTCCCCTGGCAGTCGAAAACGTGGGAGGGCATCGGCCTTGAGGATTTGTATTCATTTTGTGTTTTCTGTAACTCAGTAGGTGGTGGTCAAGGCCAGGAGGGCCTCTGGGCTAAACACTACCAGAGGCCCAACTTCTAATATTTGTTCAATGATTTTCTAGAATTTATTCCCAACAGTCTATCTTTTGTGGATGTCTGATTTTATTGGGTCAGATTTCAGCCTCTATACGTACTACAGGATATTCAACAATGTTACTGTAAGGGTATCAAGGTCAGACATTATTGGTGGTCTGGTGGCATTGATGTCACTTCAGCTTGAAGTCACAAACCGATGGCCGGACATTCTCCTTGAAGATTTTCTGGTAAAAAGCAGAATTCATCGTCCCATCAATCACAGCTAGACGTCCAGGTCCTGAAGAATCAAAGTAGTCCGAGACCTGTTTGTAATGTTCTTTTTATGAACTTCTCACCTTTTTTTTTTTTTTATTTGTATTTTTGCGCAGTCTCTTACATATTGTTGATTCATGAATTCTAACCCGACAAGCTTGCTCTGATTTAGTTGGTTGTTACACTCGTTCAAGCCCAAAAACATATACTGTAAATATGTTTTTAATACTTTGTCCTTCAAGCCCAAAATGTATTTATACATTTTTATATGTTTGTTTTTAATGCTAGAGCAAACAGAAGGCTTTGGTACAGCTTCTGTCATGAAGAGGTCACTTAAATCAATGGTAGTTAATATAAAAAACGGCCAGTAGCTGGCAGCAGAGTATAAGAGATCAACCAGGGCCATGTTGCAAAAAGCTCTTTTTGCCAGTGTTTTCAACAGAAACTTAGTTATATATTCTAATGCTAATTGCTGCAAAATGGAAAGAGATACAAATATACATTTTTTTTTTTTCCTGGTGAAAGAAGATTCCATGTTTTTATAGTAATAGAACAGAATATTCTGGAGACTGTGCAAAATCCAGTAAAACAGCTGGCAGCGAAGGGGGTTGCTTCAGTGAAAATGGCTGCGAGTGAATGCGTTACCAACATATCTACGTATCATTTTTCAAAAATCGTTTCCAGTTTACTACTTTTTGTGGAAACTTTATTTGTACATACGCCGCCATTGTTGTTTTCGTTGCAACACATTTAGTGCGTAGTGATGTAAAATGGCAGCTGGCTCTGTGCCGAGCAATGCGAAACAGGTTTAAAGAATAGCAAGGTAAGCATCCGTAGCGTTCCTAAAGAGAAGATCAAGAGCATGTTGTTTCTGTAGGAACACTACGAAGCTATGCTAACAACCAAATAAATCAGAACAAACTTGTCATTACAGTCGGGGTTCTTTTTAACTGAGGCAAGGGAGGCCTGCAGTTCTTGCGTTCCTTTGTGACCTCCTGGATGTGTTGTCGCTGTACCATTCGTTTATTTATTTATTTATTTTTTAGGCCGTCCACTCCTAGGAAGGTTCTGAGTCAGTGTTGTGGGGGGGAAAAAAAAAAAAAACACCCAAAATTATGTGCAAAGTAAATCCTTTGATGCTGGTAGAAGTGAAGTTTTTTGAGGTCAGAAAAGACGCCAGTTTGGAGCACATTATTCTGGAAGATTTTTCGTCCGACTCCAAATTGCATAAACTTTTGAAGCGCTGTAACTTGGAGGCAGCTTTGTACAAAGTCTGTGGAATGTAATGTCATGGCCTCATTTGACTTCAATGCTACCCTCACTTCGTCTCTGGATGAATCTCAACTAAAAATGTCCTCATTCAGAAAAAAAATCAACTAAAAACGAGATACCGTTTCCAATGTGCTTCTCCTTGACTTTTTCTCGGGCCTGTACCAAATGATTGCTTTTTATTGTCTTCCTCGCACCATTTCCCTTCTTGCCTCCAAGTCATTGCCGAACTAAACTATCTTAAACGTCATTGGACTCAAATAATCAGTGAGTGATGCGGACCGTAAGGTGAAAGCGGCTTCCCTCGGGAGGTCTCCTGCCTGCTTATTTAAGGCAGTTTTTTTTTTTTTTTTATGTTTTATTGACAGGTTAGCGATGGCGTGGAGACGAGTTTGAAAAGAAGCCGCTGCCGTTATCTGTGGAACATTAGAGGGCACGAATATAGATTTTTTTTTTTTTTTCATCCTTTCCACCTGGCTTGTGTGTGTGTTTGTGTGTTTTGCCCTGGCTCACCTCTTTCTGCGTCCGTCCTTGCAATAATCACAGCCATTCATATTGGATTTTACTTTGTGTGAAGGTGATGAGGGCAGGGCGCAAAAAAAAAAGAAAACAAGGAAACAAAACAAAAAAACGATATTGGCCGTTTGCTGAAAGAAAAGGAAAAACGTCCTCACATTGATTTCCCGCGACAAAAAGGTGTCGAGTGGGGGAACACGAGGTGAAAATAGAGAAATTTTCGAGCGAAACGTTGGCGATGGCAGTGGAGCGAAACATCAGTGGGGATCGGGGTCGAGAACTTGTCGAGAGAAAATTCACTGCACTGAATACCCAAGAGAAGCCGCTGTGTGTTTGTGCATCCTGCAATGCAAGCCTGATGCGAGGGGCTCAATAATGAGGGGGAATCGATAAACGTGCCTTCAAAAAAAGAAAAGAAAAAGGAACAAGCCAAAAATGTGAGGTCAGATTTTGCTGTTTTGTAGTATTTCAAGAGCCAACCTGAAAAACAAGACTAACTGAAAGGCGACAATACTTTCCCTATATTTGTGGTTCAGCATTTTTAACACATTCAGTAACTTCTTTTTATTATTTTTTAAGCTATACAACATCATTCAGTGAATAATCAATTGTTTGTTGTTTATGGTCAAAGAAATAACAATGCTTTGCTGCCATCTTGTAGCATCTATTTATACTGTAGAATATCTTAATCATTATGTCATCAGTTTTTATTTTTCTTGTGACATTACAACTTAATTCCCATAAAATTAAAAGATCTTCCTTACACATTATGACTAATTGCAACTATACGTAAGAATGATATTTTTATTAAATTAAAACTTTATTTTATGCTCGCAAAATTCCACCTTGGTTCTTGTAATATTATGCCTGCAAAAATAAGCCAAAAAAATGATCTTTTAAAATGAATATTTTTGCCACCTAAATTCAGGTTCTTATTCTCAAAACTTACATTTTCTTGTATAACTGCACTTTTTCCCGATACTTTGTTGGGCTTTTGTTTCCACAAGTTGAAGTTAGCCTCGCCAAGTCACAACACAGCCTAGCTCCACACTTGTTGTAATGAAAGCATAATGTTTGCAAATTCAACAACATTAACAAATATGTAATACAATTATTAAATTAAGAAAAATGAGGCAACGGAAGATCTTTTTCTAATTTCTTCTTGTGATATTTAGTATTTCCTAAAATAATGGCTTTAGTCATTTTTCCCTTCTTTTTTCCCCCCCAAAACACAAAATTATTAGTTTTCTTAGACAAAGCACATTTTGGTTGTGAAATACTGCTTTCCTTTTTCTTTTCTTTTTTTTAACCAATGAGATCATGGGGGGGGGGGGGGGGGGGGCAGGGGGATCAATGATGTCATGATATTGCCTCAGTGCACGTACAGTTGATTGCTTCGCTGTCGTCGTTATTGCTTTTGAAATGCACGCCTGTTAGCTGCGCTGACTTTGACTGGGAGCCCCGCAGTTGATTTGCAAGCATGTGCCTGCACTAGGAGCACGCAGCCATCAATCAGCAGAAGACAGCGCAGATACAAATCACATTTGGACAAGAGGAGTTTCGGTACATGACATTTGGTTTAGCTGGGCCACATGTGAAAGTTTACCCAGAAACAGGTGGAGAGGAAGTCAGGTCGGGGGAGTCATTTCCCATCATGTCCATGTTATTGATGAGCTGCAGCCGTAGTGGGAAGCCTGCTCGCTGCTTTCCATTTTGAGTCTTCGCAATTCCACATTCAGTTGTAAGGTGCTTGGTGCAATTCTCCCCCCGTGATTGGCTTTCTTTTTACAGCGTCCATCCATTTGCAGTAAAATCTTAGTTCGCCACTTTGGAGACAGAAAATGTTCATTTTGGTGCATTGAGACAAGAAAAGTTCCAGGACTGGAGTCACAAAAGGGTTTTTCCAAGATCCCCACGTTGTCCATGTTGAATAAATAGACAACATAAAGATGGGTGATCCCAGAAGAATCCTTTTGCGACACCAGTCCTGGAACTTTTCTGACACAATTCGTACAATTTAAAAACAAACGTGCGATTCTGGATATGATTGAGTGCGCAAGAAAAGCATTGTGTTTCAAAAATAAACTATTTTGTAAAAGGTACTAGCTAGCTATTGCTAATAAAGCATCATGATATATTGCATCAAAACGCCAGTGTAGGCTATAATTTGATATGTTTGAATGACATAAGTGACAATATTCAATGATTAAGGCATAAGACGGCACATGCAAACGTCGTTAAAGGTTTCAAATTCATTCTTGATGACACTCACCACAACTAAGTGAGTTTCTGTTCATCAAGTTTTAACCCTCAAGACTTTAAGCTCACCTCCATCCGTTGGCTTTTTCTCCAGTGGACGCCATTACAGCAACTTTCTGTAAGCGCTTTAGACTAATTAATTTATGGCACGGCACTGTGACATCCTTTCAGCAATTACAATGTGGTCAAGTCGCTCTTCTTAACTCAAATTCACTCAGGTTGTTCGAGGACACGCCGAGGCGAGTTGAGGCGTCTGTGGAGAACCGCAAAGCCATGAGTGCTAATGTGTGTAGGATGACACACTGTAAAAAAAAAAAACAAAAAAAAAAAACAAAAAAAAAAAAACAAAAAAAAAAAACAAAAAAAAAAAACAAAAAAAACAAAACATAACTACGGGCTAAAGCAGTCATTTAAGTTACAAAAAAAAACTTTAAAATGTAAATTATTAAATTATTGACATTTATGACAAGTTGGCAAGCATATTAGTTAGCATAAGAAAGCTAGCAAGTTGTTTGCTCCGAAACAGTTTGCTGAATTGGTGACAATACAAGTGACAATTAGTTCTTATTACTTTCTTGTGTAATGTGGGGCAGCCAATTTTCACAACAGCAAAACTTTAAGGGATACTTGACTCATTTAGCCATTCTCAGCAGTAAGAAGATAATATTTTGTCTCTAATTAATGTGATAACTTCATTTTCATGTGCAATTATTTTTAAAATAAATTTGGTCCCTTGCTGTGGACAGAACATGACGTCACACGTGCTCAGGAAACAGGAAACGAGCAACCATGGCTCAATTTGCTATGATCACATGACCAAATCCAGAATACAGGTGAGCTGTGATTCATCGTTACCTGTTTCCTCAGCATGCGTTATGTCATCTTCAGTTGACAGCGAGTGGCAGAATGTGTTTTTAAAAGTATTAATTGTACATGAAAAATAATGAAGTAAGTTTCTGCATTGACAGACCATGTAAGAAGGCGGGGCCTCGGGTAGAAACACAAGTCACAGAGTAATGGAAGAATGCATGCTGACTTGAGATAACATTTTGAAATCAGGGCCTGTGAAAAAAAAAAAATCTGAAACACAACGCTATACTTGCAACATTAACCGCCAACCCCCCCTACAGGCGAGTGGTCTTTTTCCTCGCTTGTTGTGTAGCGCCCGTCCACACACTTTGCGGTAATTAAAGCTGGATGGAGCCCTATCAAGTAAAGCTGCTTATGTTTTAATGCAGTCGGGCACACAGACGGACAAGGGGGGGCGTTGGCAGAGGGGTGTGGGCAACATGGCATGCAGCCTTTGTGCATACCCATACGGAAAAGATCTACAAAAGTTTTGTAAAATTTGTATCTATTTTATATGAGACTTGTAAGTGTCATATATGAGAGTGGAATCAGATATAAAATCCTTAGTAAAGTTGTACAATCCGAAACATATATAGTTTGGGAATTTAGTAAAAAAATATATGACAGCAATTCTACATATAATTACCTTAGTAGATCGCGTGTGTATTATCAAACTTAGTGGAGCAACCATCATTTAACTTGTATTGTAAGGGGCCAACATTTTGCGCAAGAATCGTCATCATGTGTGTGTGTGTGTGTGGGGGGGGGGGGGGGGTGTTCTGTCGGGGCTTGCTCGTACAGCGGCCGACTTGCGCCAAAAACTATTTGATGGTAGGGGCCCTCAAGCGTGCCAATTTCTGAGGCAATCGTCTGCATTAAGAATACCGCCCGCCCATTTAAAAATAAAAGTTGAAATACCTCTCCTTTTGTTCCGAAGTTGGCAAGCCACACTTGTATCAACTAGGAATCATAATTCTGACAAATAAGTTACTGGAATATTAATTATTTTGACTTACCTTTCATAATTATTAAATGGGTAATATGCATAAAAAAATAAAAATAAAAAAAAGCACATTAGTTTTAAATTACACCGTATTCAAAATGTAGTGGGGAATTGATAGAGAAAACAACTCGTTTACTCCAGTCTTTCAGTTGAATTTTAATTGTGTTGAAAATATGAGAATAGTACATTACAAATGGCAATACTGAATTTTTACAGTCCAACAAAACAATCACTGCCAGTGACATATTTGATTTACTGACAACATGCATTGCAAAATATCTCACATAAGATTAAATGTAAATTTGACATTCACTCTGAAAGAAATGTATTTACGCTGGTAGTCATGTAGACACGTGTTTCCTATGTGACAACCTTGAGTGACACATTTAGATGACATTCATTCACTTACAGTAAAATGTGTTCAGTAGTTGACAAACAATTGAGCTGGACTGTGGACATTGAATATACATACATGGTCTAACTATTTTAGTTGCATGTATGGCCTTGTGAAAGCCTGTGGGAAAGTGTACAGTCGACATGTAGCTCAGGTGAGTTCGAATAAGAGAACCTCTGGCTAACGTTTGCACTGTACAATTACCATAGTTTCCTATTGCATATAAACACTGATCACCCATGTCAATAAAATGTGAAACTCTAAAAATACTGCCATCCTTCAAAAGCACTACAGAGTTGTTTCTTTTTTTTGTTTTACTGTAGGTATAGCCATGAACAACTTCACTGTTTACACCAATTCTACTGTAATAACTCACCACAAAGTTTGTGGGAACGTCTCTCAGTGTGTGGAGAGCAGCTTGGTCACTGAGTGTTATTAGCCTTATGTTTGGTGAGCCAAGGGCAGTCACCTCGGTAAACCTCTTAAACTTCTTCACATGCTGCTTTGCATTTCTCATTTCATTACAAAAATCTGTTACCACTGCAGGTGCATTTGTCAGGAATTTCTTGGCTAATCGGGGAAAAGCGCGTGCTAATGCCACTCGTTTGCATATCTGTTGTGGTACAGCTTGACTACTCTTTACTTGTTTCAAGAGATAGCCATTGAAATCTTCAAACATAAAGGCTGAGTGAGCCCACAACGGACCCCAGTGCTCAACACTTTTGCTTAAATGCAGAAGTGAATGAATATTGAATGTCATGTGCTCTATCCCGTAGAGTGACTGCACACCTCCAACAAAGTACACTAATGCCTTATGTGCATGACTTATCAGTTCAGCATTTAACTTGCAGCCCAAAAGAATGTTTATACCCTCTACGAGTAAAGCCCAATGAGAATGAAACTTCTGTGGAAGTATCCCCTTCAGAACTGGCAAGCTATAGTACAAAAGCCAGTTTTGCCATTCGTGGGCTTTCCAGAATTTGCGTTCTGTTATAGATCTTGGAACACGAGCAACAACACTTGGAGGTTTAATAGACAATAAATGTGTGTCTATTTTTGCAGTTTGTGTACCAATACACCATGGCTCAGAAAGGCTCCTGGAATCCATCCATAAAGCCGCCATGTATCGGCACACACCAAGTAACACACAATGCATGTAGTCGGGTACCATCCCATTGATTACGTCAAACACTGGTAAATCTGCAAGAACAGATGGGCCCTTTATGCCCAATATTGTTTTCCCTTCTCTTTCAGCAATTTGTCCTATTTCTTTCGTGGTTCTGTAGTTTCTGTCACATGGCTTTTCATCTGTGCATGGATAAACTCTTGTGCTTCCTTTTCCTTTCCTTGTCTGCATTCCAGGGTGAAGGCAGACTCCACAGCCATATTCACCATTAAACTGTTTAAAATTCTGTAGTAATGGCCTTGCTACTGCATCACATACACAGCAAATTGTGTGCACTTTCACATGTCTCAGTGACTGATCGCCTGGATGTTGCCACTCAAACCCAACTTGAGAAAGACTAGCACACTCTTCAACAAATGGTTTGAAGAAACACGACATGTTTGGCTTTTTTGATCCAAACCATAAAGCACATAAAAGTATATGCTTACCTCTAGTCTCAGGTGGTATCTCATTAACGCAACACAGTATTGGCCAAATACTGAATTTAGAGGATTGAAAGACTGGTACGCCATCACAATTAAATGTAAGGGACAGGAAATCCCCATCACAGGTTGATTTTATGGACTCGTATAAAGTTCCATTACATATGTCCTTTATAACATGACTACTACTGTCATCGGTCGGAAAACACAGGTCATGTACACCCTGGTTCTCAAGAAGATCCCTCAGCTGATCTTTTAACGAAATAGTCATAAAGAAGGTTCCTTCCTGTAAACTGACCTTTACTGTTGTGGATGAGGCACATGATAAACATGTCAGTGTTTCTTCAGCAGATTGAGAAGTGCCAATGTAATTATTACAAACTCTGCAGTAATGATGCCGTTGAAACTGATCTGCAATTCCAGCTAATGGTTTTTCCAAAAAATAGTGGCTTGTTGGAACGGCACTTGATCCAGCCGAATGTAGCTGAAGCAGTTTCAGCAGGTCTTCAATCAACACTTCTGTAGTGTTGTGTTTCAATGCAAAGGAGAGAATTGAAATGATACTTTGTTCTTCTGTCAGTCCATGGGAGTAGATATCCCGAGTTTCTTGAGAGACACTGTCCTAAAATTATTTTAAAAAGAAGCACCAATATACCAATAAATACCAATAAACAGAAGAAACCTTAGAGCCTAACAAATCAGAAAATATTTGTTGCCATTTTTTTCCAAGGTTGTTATATCTGCCATTTTGGGCATTTAAAAATGGCTACTTTTAAAAACGAATTTCTCTATCTCGCCTCAAGGATGACCTAAGATCAAAATTTTAGTGGCCAAATCCACATTCTTAGGGGAAAGGAATCCAGTGAAGATAATTACATTGTAAATGAGACATATATGGGTGGATATTTTTGTTTTTTTTAATATCTTTGATTTTCTTTTTTTCATCTTAAATTTTTCATATCTTAAATGAGATTATTCCGGTAATCTGGATGTTTATACCTAAAAAAACAAAACTTATCAAAAACACTTTCTGATTTGTTAGGCTGTAAGGTTTCCAAAAACATATAGTTTGACAAATCTTGAAGAAAATCACACAAACTTTTTTTTTTTTTTTTTTTTTTTTTTTTTTTTTTTAACATAGTGAAGCTGACTAGGAGTGCAGAAAATAATATCTTCATTTTGTCACAGTTTCTCTACTGCCAATTTAATTTAATTTCATGTCTATTTGCCTGACCTGTAGCATTGTAGAAGATCCTGCTATTTGCTGTTGTATCTCCATAGCATCTTCATGTGTTTCCTGAGAAGGATATAATTAATCAACTCAATGAAAAGAAAACAAGAAAGGGTGACTTTGTATAATATTGTAGTTTTGTCCCACCTGTGTTAGTGTGAGAAGTTCTGTTGTCTGCTCTTCTATTTGGCTACCATCATCACTTTCCTAAGTGAAACAGATTAACGACTGAAATAAATAACTGTAGTTTAACAGCACTCACCGATAATTCCATGCATACAATTAAACAAATAATACAAAAATAAATACATAATAATACATAAATAAATACGATTCCGTTTTCCGCAAGGTTACTACTGGTCAATCCACCAAATAGACTGCAGTGTCCAATTAATTGCTTAAATATGAACCACTCTACTCCAGCATTTTAAAATTTCAAAATTGTCTTTAGTTTACTAAAGTTTTTTTTTTTTGTTATTGTTCATATTAAAGCATTTGGATGCAACAATATGTTGGAATATAACATTGTTGCAGGCCAGGCCAGGCCAATGCTGGTATGTCCATCTAACAGTTAGATGGACTTACCAGCATTGGCCTGGCATAAAAATGAAGTTGTTCCAAGGCTCTTTTATTCACTTTTTTTTTTTTTTTTTTTACTAGATTGCTAATGTAAGCCATTGGACATGTGTTGCCATCCACCACAATCATTATGGATGTTCATAGTAACATAAGATATATAAAATGCTTTCCCAACGCTTACTGTTTGTTATTTATAACCTTACATTAACTTTTACTATGTTAGTTGATGAGACAGAAGTGGGGAATAAAACAGGTTGCACTTACATGTTGTGTTGTGTGCTTTTCAATGTCAATCAAAGTTGTCTCGATTTTCCTATTAAAACAATGCACAGCAAATCTTAAGTTCAGCACTATAGAATAAACTTTGCAGTAGGAGACATACATCACAGTCATACCTTTTTTTCCATCTTGTTAAAGTTCGTTGTGGAATCATCGTTTTCTGACATTGTCTTTCTTTCCGTTTTGGCATAGCTGTCAACTGAAGGTTTCTCCAAAATCCCCTAAAAGAAATTAATTAAGAATAAATCTTATCGGCCTTAAGCACGGATACAGTGTGAAATCGTGACGCAAAAAAAAAAAAAAAAAACGTCAATAATATAAAAACTATCGATCAGATAAAGTTAATTACAAAACATAAGATGACAATAAACAAGCAATAAAACGGTTACATATTATGTATCTTTGAACAATTTACCTTATATTCGATCACTTCTGCTAATGCTTGACGGTTGAAGAGCTTCACTGAACCGGATGTAGTTCCCTTCTGTCAGCGGTCTTACTTGAAACGGGTGTGTACAAACGGTTCCTAGTTAAATACATGTTTCATCTTCATTGCGTGCACAAACACAAGATTATAAGAACAACTGTATTGCAACAATTACAGACATTAGAAAACAATTTCTTTTTCTAAAAAAAAAATAAATAAATAATAATAATAATAATAATTGACTCAACCGTCCTCGCGATTTTTTCCTCCCTCCGGAAGATCTTGCAAAATGACACACCACGAACGAATGGTTTTCATTCAAAAGAAGCGGCAATCTTGCAGCTGGCAGAAACTCGACATATTAGCGGTAAGTAAATTGGTATACAGGAGTTTATATTTTAGACTGTTAAATTTTGATATGTATCAGATTTTATTGTTAAATCAACAAAAATAAAAACTTAAGAAAAAATTCCAGCTAACGTCAACGGTAGCCGAATAGCCAATGTTTAACGGCGGCCGTATAACTAACGTTAGTGGTAAGCTAATAAATCCTTCAGCTAACGTTGGCCGAATGTTCAAAAATACACATCCAAATGACTAAGAAATGTTGATTAGGTTTTGTAGATATATATATTTTTTTATTAATTTAAGAAACGAAGTGGATATTTTGCAGTGACGAGCGTGAGAACTACAAGTACACTTTCTGCACCATTGTCTTGTTTAGGCTATATTAAATTTAGATTACCAGAACCTTCACACTTTGTCTCATGAAGATTAACGGTGAGATTTTTTTATATTCTCTCATTAACAAACATCAAACACAATTTAATATTGCGAATTTGTAATTTATTAGTAGGCTATGTTAATTAATGTTGAAAAATGCTTTTTAGCTGCCTGTAATTATATATCCACGATGTATGGTCATATACAATGAGAAGTTACAGTGAATATTTACTTCATAAAATATAGCATTTTTTGCTGTGTATATAACATATTTTTTCCCAGAAAAGCTTATGATTAACATTTATTTACATGGGTATTTTGGCCATTAATTGATTGCCAAGCAAAGTAATGATTTAATGTATTTGATGAACAGATGGAGAGGAAGTTTGCTGTGGTGCGGTGGAATGAAGGGGAGGATGCTGGTAAACTCAGTGAAATAAAAACAGAGACCATAAGGGGATATGATGACTCAAAAATGGACGATCATGGGAATCCCATTGCCACCTACTCGGCTTTCATCGAATGGCGCCATGGGAAGAAACAACGAGGAGGGTGGCCTCACTACAGAGGCACTGTCATTTTTGTTTGTGGTAAGTTTGTGTTGCCATGATTTAAAGTCAACGTTGTCCTCACTACAGTTCAGTACTTGTTGTGCACCTTGTATGATGATTATGTAAGGTAAAAGGTGGAACTTTCTAATGGAAGTGCTTTTTTTTTTCCATTAAAATTCCATTACAAAATGTTGAAACATTGTCAACTCTCAGCTGAAAAGTTACATTAACCATCACAAATAGACACTTAATTTAGCTTTCAGTGAATGTATGAGCAACATTAAAATACAATGAAATTAAACCTAAACTCTTAACCATGGCAGTCTACATCATTGCTTACATATTTTCTTATAAATGACCCCTGAGCTGACATAAATTATACCATTGCTTTTAGATGTTCTATTGTGACATTGTGATGTTCAGTATGTGTTCCCAGTTGTGACTACCATACACAGTACATTGTATGAGGTTTATAAACCCATGACCAAAATAACATACCGGTATTCTACCAAGTATTAACACTGATTTTCATCTGCAGTTCCCCCTATTTGCAACTGTCTTCAGTCACAATGTGGCTTGGTGTCATAAAAAGTAGTAACTAGCTGCTTTAGTATATGTTTGTTTGATTGTTTTCTACCTATATTCTTTAGTTAATCGTTTTGAGGCAACCCGTAAACTCAACTCACTACTTAAGGAAGATGAACCTGCACCGCTGACCAAGAGGGTATCAGGCCCCCCCAAAAAATACCAGGATGATTCAGATGGCTCGACGGACACTGAGATGCAGAGTCAGGCTCAGCCAATGCAAGTCAAGGTAGCACTGGCATCAATTAACTTTTTTTTGCTATTTTATGTTGAGCATATTTCTCTGTGATCTAATGTAGCAAGCGGTTAGGGCAAAAATATTAATACAAATAAAATTATTTGAATCTCTACAATGGGGTAGATGTCACGGACCTCTGGGTTTCACACATAAGTGCTGTTTATGGCTACTGCTGGCCGCGTTCCAATACTTGCACCTCTACCCCTGCGCCTTCTAACCACACGCCCCTGCCGATGGGCGGGACCGCGCAAGGCGTCTCACCGCTCTGAACTGTTTTGGACAACTGAGACAGACACACTACACACTCGCACCCATCGATGACAAGCACAGGGACGTGGCCCCACAAGTCACAAACAGCAACCGGAAATAGTGCTGACGTGTGAAACACGGAAGTCGGAAGTCCATTATGCAAGTTTCTTTTGGACGAAACACATTAATTAAATTACCGGTAGTTGTTTTAAAATAAAATTTAAAAAATATATACATTTAAAAAATCCAAATATGTAAGTGTTTTTTGTTGTTGTTTTTTTAAACAATTGTGCCGCTTTTGTAATTTTGTAGTGTAGTAATTGAAATTATAATTGACCACTACTATAAGTGGCTGTTCATTGCTAGCTATTAACAAATTATTAGTATTATTACTGAATCTGTTATCTGTACAGATCAACTGCAAAATTCCACCATTAACAGAGGCTTTATTTTTTCTGTGAATTATTCTGCTTCACACCTAGAAGTCAATGGCTCTCACAAGTAAAGACCCTGCAGAAGACTTTCTGAAGATGTACGGATGTTCACAGCCTTCTCCTACTAAAAGTCCAACAAATGTGGGCGGATTCAAAAAAAGGATCAGAGACTTGGAAGAAGAAAATGCTAAATTGAAGGATTTGGTTGTTCAAGGTATTCCTTCATGTCACTATTTAAATTGTCAGATCTTTTATGTCTACATCATTTAAAGCTGTAATGAACTGTATGACAGGATACTTGGCAATCTTTGAAGAATGATCATAACCAATGTTTTGTTGTGGTTGTACTGTGTTTAGATGTGCCAGAACTTCTGCGCACCATGAAAGAGCTAATTGATGTGGCTGTACCTAAGAGATCCAGGGTGGAGGTTATCACACCTTCACAGCCCAAACAAAGTTATCTACAGTCCAAGGCCAGTTCTTCATATGACAGTTCACTGCAATCCACATCTGCCATGTCCAGTGTCAAACCCAAACCCACGTCTGACATTCCGCCACGGGTTGACTCTAAGTCTTCTAAGGTAATTGTTTCTTAGAGAATTAATGCAGTGGGTAGATCTCAATAACTTGTAACGATTATGACTTTTCTGATCTCCTTTTATTTCCAGTTTCATGGGTACATATTTGAATCCCAAATGTTCATCATATGTGCTTTACAGGTGGAGATCTATCCTGGGACTGGAGTAATGATCGAGAAATTGTCATGGGCCTATGCTCTCAATGCAAATTCAGCCACAATCTTTGTGAGGCATCTGCTCACGGCAGTCTTCCCTATTGAGACACTGTTGGTGAGCAATCTCCGAGGAGGCAAACGAGGTGGAGATGCTCGTGAACCCCTTGACAAGATAAAATTGGATGCCATTTACAGTACGTTTTCTACTTTTCATGTTTTGTGTTTTACCTGTAGACCAGTGCTTTTATTAAATTTATTTACCTCAGACAAGGAACTTAAAGGGATCGTTCGGATTTTTTTTTGCCGAAAAGGCAAACAACTTCAGGCGGAAGTATCAGCTAGCTGGCTGCAGTGCGTCGGTTAGCACTCTACAGGGCGCCGCGCAGTGATACGAACAAACAGAAAAGTAGTGGCTGGCGGTAATGGCGTCTGACTTTATTCAGGAAAGAGTATTGTGATGGAAATGTATCACACTTTTTAAAACAAATAGTTTTTAGAAGAAAAACGCTTTATTTCCGTGACCCCAGCCAGCTTGCTGGACTATTTTCCTCTCGTCCAACGCCGGAACAGAACTGGTGTCAGGGGTAAGTCAGTGCTGATCGCACACACGGGAGGTGAGGATGAAATTGTGATTCATGTTAAAAAAGCCGAACGATCCCTTTAAATGAAGGAAGAGTCATTAAATGCATCATACCAATTTTTTATGATAGCAGATTCTAAAGCAACAATAACTTTTCAACCAAGATGACTGCTTTACGGCATACGTGACCCCCCCCCCCCCCCCCCCCCTTTTCCCGATTCGTTACATACATGGAAGTCGATTTGAATGTCAACGCAGAAAAGACAAAACAATTCTTTATTGTAAACAACATGTTTAAAGAACATGTTTTTGTTTATTTTATTATATATTTTTCACCTTTCGGAAACAATATTGCAGGTTAAATCGATCTCCTCATATCATTTGCAACATTGACATCCGAAAGAAGGGCTGACGGGTAGAAGCCTATGGTTAGTGTCCTATACTTTAGTGGTTCTCAACCGCGGTCCTCGAGTACCCATATCCAGCCTGTTTTCCATGTCTCCCACAAGCAACACAGGTGTTTCGAATGATCAGCTTATCAGCAAGCTCTGCGTGAAGGCTGATAATGATCCTCAGCTGTGCTGGTTGTGGAGACGTGCAAAACAATATATTTGTCCTTTTTGTTAACTTCTCCATGCATATCTTTTATATGCAAAATTTGAGATATGAATATGTAATGATACAGTACCATACTTTGTATTGACTTGTGACTTTTATTGGGGGGGATATATTTTTATAGGTGCAACGCTTGAGAAGTGGCCTGGGACCCAGATCTCCAGCATTGGTAGCACGATCAACGCGAAGATTACCGAACTCCGTGGCAAAAGTAAACTTAGTCTTGCATCTTCTTAAATGTAAAATTTATATGGTGAGTTCCAAATAGTTATCACATGGTTCTGGTTCAACATAAAAGCAGTGAATCTACTGCTGTTATGTTACAAATTGTTTGAAGATAGCTGTTCACTGCTGTTAATAAAGTTTGTTAAAATAATTATTTGCCTAAAAGTCATGTTTTCCTTTTTACTGATATTGAAAGACTGCATCATTCATGTAACTGGTGATATGGTAAATGGTAGAAATTTGTTGTTGCTGGCATATCTTTACTTTATAGTTTTCAACATGTTTTTTACTGTAAAAACTTAATTCAAAACTTCTGTTGGTTTTATTTATATTATTTATACACACAGTACAGGCCAGAAGTTTGGACGCACTTTCTTATACAATGCATTTGCTTTATTCTCATGAATGGTTGGTTCCTTTGTAGATTCTCACTTGAAGGCATCAAAACTATGTATGAGCTGATGTGGAGTTATGTACTGAACAAAAAAAGGTAAAATACCAGAAACAATGTTTTATAATATATTATATATTTGTAACAATAGCCATCCTTTGCTCTGGTTACTTTTTTATTTATTTTTTTACTACTTTTGGCATTCTTACGTCTGAGAACTCTTAAAGACTGTTTGGAAAACCCTTTCAGGTGTGACTGACTACATTTTGAAGCTCAACAAGAGAATGCCAAGAATGTTCAAAAAAGTAATCAGAGAAAGGGGTGGCTATTTATTTATGTACTGTATTTATTGTATTATTTTCAGATTTTTTTGGTAAGTACATAACTCCAAATGTGTTCAATAGTTGTCATCATAGTTTTGATGGCTTCATTGAGAATCTACAATATACGTAGTCATGAAAATGAGGTATTGAATGAGAAGGTGTGTCTCAACTTTTGGCCCATACTGTTCCCATATATGTTTTTGGCTAATCTTGTATATATTGACATATAAAAAACCTATATGAAACATATGGATAACGTATAGTTTCCCTTTAAATGAATTATATTTTTTATACAGAAAACATATACATAAAGTGTAGTTTTCCTTTAAATGAGATATATTTTTTATACATAAAACATATACATAAAGTGTAGTTTCCCTTCAAAACAGATATATTTCATATACATAAAACATATATATAATGGTACACATTCATATATGAAAAATATATGTTTTTATGTCGGACATATGATGAATATACTGTGAAGCTTACATGAAACATATATGGAAAGCATATTTTGCCATAGTCATTCCTTATATTTCACGTACATATTTTTTATATGTTTCATACTTAATACTTAGAAATATGTGTATGAAAAGAATGCGAAAGTGGCCACTTTCAGGAGTAAATCATATATAATCCTTTAAGCACAACACACTTGCTTTTTATAAGTTTTATCTATGTCTTTTCCGTATGGGCAGGTTTTGAATATAGGGAATGTAAGTGAGGGAACTGTCAATAATAAAACCAAGTATTTTGTACTGCACTGTGTACTATTTATCCTCCCGAGTGTCACAGATGAGCTGGAGCGCATCCCAGATGACTTTGGGCACGAGATGGCGTACACTCTGGACTGGTCACCAGCCAATTACAAGACAGATATACAGTAGATAAACAAGCATCCACACACACAATCAGACAAGGACAATATAGAGACCAAAATTAAGAAACATGATTTTGGAGTGGAGTGGGGTGGTCGAGTGGTTAGCACGTCCGCCTCCCAGTTCTGAGGACTCCGGTTCGAGTTCAGGCTCCGGCCTTCCTGGGTGGAGTTTGCGTGTTCTCCCCGTGCCCGTGTGGGTCTTCTGTGGGTACTCCGGTCTCCTCCCACATTCCAAAGACATGCATGGCAGGTTAATTGGGCGCGTCGAATTGTCCCTAGGTGTGCTTGTGTGCGTGGATGGTTGTTCGTCTCCGTGTGCCCTGCGATTGGCTGGCAACCAGTCCGGGGTCTTCCCCGCTTACTGCCTAGAGCCAGCTGAGATAGGCGCCAGCACACCACGCGACCCTTGTGAGGAATAAGCGGTCAAGTAAATGGATGGATGGATGGATTTTGGAGTGTGTGAGGAGAACTCAAAGAAAACCCACGCAAGCGCTTGAGAACATGCAAACTTAACCCCGGACAAATTCGGATTCAAACCTACAACCACTCAACCACCGTGTACACTTTCTTAGGTCCACGTTTTATTTTTCATCTATGAATCATTGGTTTCATGTTGCCCTTATAACAGCCAATACTGTTATTTTTCCTTCAAGTTAGGGGACAGTTGTTGCTTTTTATTTATTAAATTAAATATCCCATCGTTATGTGAAATAATGTCATGGATGTGGACTTCCGTGTAAATGCTGTAGATTTCTTTAAATAGCTATACTTTAAACCAATCATTCAACAATTAAATGTCAAGGGTTTTTAAAGTAGCTATATTTTTATGCATTGTTCCTCAGATTTTTTGGACACTTCAGCCACCGCTCGGAATGGCAGCTCATCAAAATAGACTACAAATCAATCTTCAGTAGAAAATGTACTGAGGAGGATTATCAAACATGGCACTTGCACAATCAGGTAAGAAAGAACACGTTCTTCTCGATGTTGCAGGGCATGCTATGGCATCACTTAAAGTTGTTTTCCTCCTTTTCAGGGTGAGCCATGTGTTATGGGACAAAAACAGATTTACATGAAACGCAGGCCAGGGAACTACTGCAT
The DNA here is from genome assembly GCF_051991245.1 of Festucalex cinctus. Lineage (NCBI taxonomy): Eukaryota > Metazoa > Chordata > Actinopteri > Syngnathiformes > Syngnathidae > Festucalex > Festucalex cinctus. The sequence continues at coordinate 9,126,950 of NC_135422.1, read as the reverse complement.
GCTCGGTAAGGACTACTCAAGAATCCTCTCTGCTGAGTCCTGTATTTGCCGAGCACATGATTTTGAATGGTAAGATGAACCATAAGAACATGTTCGTTATCATATTCATCTCTCACTGAGAAGCACAACACTTAATTAAGGGCTCTATTTTCATGACCAGTGCAAGTCTGGTGCAAGATATCGTGTACATCTGTGCAGGAGCAGACTAGACTAAGTTTTGGTATTTTTGCAAACCCATGTAAACCGGTGCGACAACTTGTTTCACCGTCAATCGTATTGATTCCTGGTATTTTATTTCATTTTTATGCTGATGACTGTCAGATCTATTTTCCCCTGGCCCAGAACAGTAGAATACAACAACTCACTGACTGTCTAAATGATATTAAATCCTGGCTTTCTTTTAATTTTTTGAGTCTGAATGACGAAAAGACTGAAGTGATGTTGTTTGGACCAAGTAGCTCTTCCTCTGCTAGTGTGGACCTTGGTCCACTAGCACCTTATCTCAGGGACTGTGTCATGAATTTGGGTGTTAAGTTTTTGACCCTGATTTTAAATTTGAGAAGCAGATTAGTTCTGTTGTACAGAAAAGTTTTTATCAGCTTCGCCAGATAGCTAAGGTGAAACCAATTTTATCAAGACTGGACTTGGAAAGATTGATTCATGCTTTTATTACAACTCGTCTTGATTATTGTAATTCTTTGTATGTAGGCATTAGCAAGACTGCTCTTGCCCGTCTGCAACTTATACAAAACTCTGCTGCTCGTCTGCTTACTCAGACACGTAGACGTGAGCATATTACTCCTATCTTAGCATCACTGCATTGGCTCCCTGTGCACTATCGAATTAATTTTAAGCTTCTGTTGTTTGTTTTTAAATGTTTGAATAATCTTGCACCTCCCTATTTATCTGAGTTGCTTCACCCTTATAGCCCACCCCGATTACTAAGATCAGCTGACCAGTTGCTTCTGGTAGTTCCGAAAACAAGGCGGAAGCTTAGGGGTGACAGAGCGTTCGCGACTGCTGCTCCCAGGTTGTGGAATCAATTACCACTGTATGTTAGACAGGCCACTTCACTCCTGGTTTTTAAATCACGTTTAAAAGCATACTATTTTTCTCTGGCCTTCAGCACATAGTATTACTGATATTTACAAGCAGTAAACTGGCATGAATCTGTTTATATTATTTTATGCGTTTTGTGATTTCTAAGTATGTTTTTATATTTTATCTGGTTTTATTTTCTTATTTTATGTGCAGCACTTTGGTTCCCTTGTGGATTTTTAAATGTGCTATACAAATAAAGTTGATTGATTGATTGATTGATTGATTGATCATTTCCGTTAAATGCCATGCGTGAGAGTCACGCTGGTGGTCCTTGTCATGGCAGAGAATAACACTGATTTGAGTCTTGCAGGAGTTTGAAGCACATAAAATATGTCTATAAGGAACTATGAGCAGATCTCCACAGGTGGATGATGTAATACTGCAACAAATACAACAAGATGAAGCAAGAAAACTGTTTATATTGATAATTAGTAACGGAACTCTGGTTCAGGTATACTAAAATACAAAGTAAGCAGTTGATTCCCTTTTCTCTCTCTCAATATTTACTTATATATGACCAAGTTTCAGTGAGAAATTTTTCCTATCTACAAATTTAGCACTGTTCCATCATCAGTAAGCCACCAAAATTAGTTGTATTTTGCATGCCACCCCAATTTCATCATTTATTTTCACAATTAATTTGTTTACACGTTCACATGGTATAGTAATAACGTGCTACGTTTTAAATTGTTTCAAACACCGCGCTAATCATGTCTGACTCCAGTGTCAGAATAAAATGTGATGTTTCTTAT